>NW_024964936.1:0-61616 GCF_019238085.1 Lagopus leucura
GGGGGGGAGGGAAGCGGGCCGGGGGCGCCGCGGGGAGCGGCAGCCGCAGCGCGGGGGCGGCGGCTGCGGGAAAGCCCCGGGTCCGTAGGGCCTCGGCGGGGCCGAAGTCGTGTCGGCGCGGGGCCGCCGAGCGCTGCCCGCCGCCCGAGGACGCCGCCCGCGCGGCCGGGGCTCGGCGCTATAAATAACCGTGGGGCTTCGATGCCGTCATTGACAGCCCGCGCCCGGCCGGGCCCGGTACCCGCGGCGCGGAGCCGGGGCCGCGCCTTTGTCCCGCGCGGCGGCCGCCCGCGGGGCTCCCGCACGGGGCCGGCGTGCCCGTGGCTCACACGGCGCTGCGGTCTGAGGCGGAGGGGACGCGCGGAGCGGCGCGGCCTGCGGGCTCGTGGCAGCGACGGGCGAGCGGCGCGTTCCGTCCGCGGTCCCCAGCCCCGGGGCGGCCTCTCGTGCCGCAGCGCTCTGTCGGCCGCGGCCTTCGGGCGGGGAGCGGAGGGTTGAGTTTCCGGGCTCGTTAGACGCAGCTGTGGCGGCGATGCCGCTCAGGGCGCGACGCTTCGGCGCTCTCGTTGCTGTGCCCCGGCGTCGTGCCCTGGCACGCGCCCCGCGCTTCTCGTAGCGCACGCCGGCCGGGCCGACGTCCCGGTTTGGCTGGGTGGCTCGCCGCCCCTCTGCGGCCAGTGGACGCTTTGCTGAGGGCTGTAGTGAAGAGGTTTGACCTCCGGGCAGCTCCTGTGTAAGGGTCCGGCCAGAAGTCGGTATTCGAAAGCATAGGGAAGTCAGAATCCCAATTATTTTGTGTATCCTGAGTCGGTCACGTGGTCTAGAAGAAAGACATCTGTCATGAGGTCTTCTTTCTTGTGCCCCTCGTGTTTCTTTGTAGTTCTTGCGCACGCAGCTGCAGGACAGGTGAGCTCTTATATGCTGCTCACTGTAAGGAGCCTGGCAGCATTGCTCCCAAAGAGCTGCTTTGTGGTGCCAGTCCTTCAGGTCTGCCTTCTGCTCCTTCGTTTCCACTGTGTCCACAGGGCTAGTTATGAGGGATGTATTGTTGGCTGTGGCTATCAGCCCTGCTCTGGGTACGCTCCCCATGGCTTTGGATGCTAACGCTGCTTTTATTCTGTGCCTTGCTGGTATGAACATCGGTTTCTGTTCCTTGCTGTGCTGCGTAAGGCAGCAGGAGCCCCTTGTCACCTTCCCCTTTCGTTATCTGCTGTAGCTCCTGCAGAAGGTGCTTGAAGCTTTTTTTTTCCATGGAATTTCTTAGAATAGAGTGAGTGGGTGGAGAGGGCAGTGGAAGAAAGAAAGAAAAACTTAAATTCATGTTCACCTGCAGAAATAGGTCTTTCTACTTATCAGTGCTATTTTATGTTTAGCGAGCATTTTTTACCTGCACCTGTCTTTAGCTTTTTACTTTCCAGACACAAATAGTTAAACTTACCAGGGGTGAAGCCTTCTGTTACTTCTTTGTGCACTTCTGTTCACCTCTTACTGCTCCACCAACTGCCATTCTCATTTAAGATATTGGTTGCTGTCATTGGGGCTGGGCAAACACAGGTGATGTTGAGCCTTGTCTCAGCTGGTTGATGCCTCTCCTCGTACCACAGCTCACTCTGTATTGGAAAAACATGAGGAACGTGAGGGGAAGTATCTGTGGTTCATTAACACTTGGAGTTTGGAAGATCTTTTCCAGGTGTGATTGGTGATTGGGCATGAACGTCAGCTGTGGCTCCTGTGCAGTTGACAGCAAATGTAATGTATGATCTGTTGGGGATAGAAAGACTTTTCATTTTGTGTGGTAGGTTGGACAGGCTCGCCTTAGTGGTACCCTCAGATATCCTCACTGTGTTCAGGGCATTTGGGGAAATTTTAAGTGTTTCTTCATAATTCTAAGGGCAAAGAGAAGGAGCTTTCCAAGGGCTTTCTCAGAGAAATAGAAGCAAAGCCTTTGGCTTCTGAAAGGGACAGGTTGTGCCTGTGCAGTGGTAGGTGTGCTTTGATCCAACTTGCTGCACACCTGCGTTTTGCTTTCCTATGAAATCATGTGTTGCAGTGTGGGATTTGTCCAGCCCTGGGGTACCATTTCAGCACCACACAGATTCCACAGCCTGAGCTTTCTCATTTTCTTTCTAATTCGAAGCATTGCAAGTTCTCTGGCCCCTCAGAGGGTTCACCACTGCTCTGTGGTGCACACATGCCCAGGTGGCATTGTGCACCTGCCTTGCCACGTCACCTGTATCCAGGCTCCATGGGCAGTGCTGGCAGAGGGGTGGCAGTGGTGGGCCTCCTCTTCCTTTCCTAGAGTAGATTGGTGCTCTTGCTTTATTTGGGAAGGGCATTCAGAAGTACTTCCATTCAAGGGGAGCGGAGGGTCTTACGGTTTCTTTCCTCTATTCCCAGTCGTGAAGGAGAAAATCCTCCAGATGAGAAGGCTTCCATGCAGAGCATGTTGGTGTGACCTGCAGTGCCCACATGTCAGCTCACATCTGTCAGGTGCACCAAGCACTGCTGGCTGCAGCACAGGCCGGTAAACTGGGGAGGGAAGAATGGAAGTGGCATGATTAAAATCCCTTTTTTAATGTCTTTTGCCTTCATGGGCAAGAGATTATGGACTTGGATTTGGGATGTGCTTATAGTGTCACTAGGAAAGCCATCAACTGTGTGTTTGCAGAAATGGAGGCTTGGAAAGTGTCTTTAATTGCAGTTCTGCTCTGCACAACACAGATTGTCATGCTTTGAGCTCAGGTTTGTTTGTATCAGGGACAGACATTGATACCACAGCTCCTATCGGGGTATGAATATTTCAGTGACTGAAACGATGCCTGCCTGCTCCAGAAAAGAGCTGCTTACATCCGCGTTTGATCTTCTAGTGAGCCTTGCAGGCTTGGCTTGGCACCCTGATTATTTATTTCCTGCAAATGTGGTCTCTGTCACCATACTGTTACTTGCCCCTCTTTGTTGCAGATGTTCTGGCTATCCAAGATGGGAAGAGGTGAGATTTCCAGCAAGAAAAAACACCATAGCAGCCAGAATTTGCTCCCTGTTATATTGCTGAAAAAGCACTTTGCACTTTGTAGGATGCACAAACCAAATGAAGCGGGTTAAAATTTGTAAGTCTCTGCAGTAATCTGAGGGAACAGTTTTCTTTTGCTTCTGCCCCACATCCTGCACTCTGTGCCTTTCCACATTCTGTCAGTCTTTCCCTACTTCTTCCTGCTCCGCAGGAATGCGCAGTCCTCCTCTCCAGAGAAATTAATAATGAAAAACGACTCCAAAACACCTGATTAGGGGGCACTGCCTTCCATGATCTGTGACGCGGGCAGTCACAGCTTTGAGTGCCTTGTTCTCCAGGCCATGCTCTGTCTTCTATAGTCTTGGAGCACTCTGCATGCTCAGGGTCAATGCTGGGCTCCATATAGTGGAGAAAAATGATAGGGATCTGGATATGGGGTGGTTTTCCCAGAAGAAAAAAGGTTAGTTATCTGTTGTTGTTTCTTTCAATTTTTTATTATTTTTTTAGTTGTATTTCACATTGTTTGCGTTGCTGTTCTCCAGCAGAATGCAAGAGCTTGGCCTTGTGGGTGCAGCTGGACAAACACGGTCCTGTCTGTTTGGGGAACATGTCTGTTGGAGCAGATATCCTGCACCCTGAAGATCCCAAAGCCTGCTTTTCTCTGAAAACTGTTATAAAGGTTTGCAAGAAATGGCTAAAATTGAGGCCTGGAGGAAAGGCAGCGGAGTCCGGAGGGCTGGCTGCCAGTGACAGATGCTGTGGGTGCACAGCTGACTGGGGATGCTTGGAAAACCCAAGATGAAGTTAGATGGCTGCAATCATCAGCAGGGAGCCAGCAGAACAAGGGAAGGTACCAGAGAGAAGTAAATGTGATTGGATTTTTGTGCTGTCTGTGGGGAGAGGGGGACCTGGTGTGGCAGGGAGCACACAGGCCTGCAGGTGCTGAGATAACAGACTGTGGGCCAGCAGCAGCTACTGTGAGCGGCTTTATGTGGCATGCAACTTCGTGTGTCCTTTCTGAAAGCAGAGCTGTGGCACTTCTCTCTGGCAGTGCCTGCTGGCCTGAGACCCTGCTGCTCGTTTGGGGCACGTAGCTGAGAAGGCGTGCTGGGTGATGGGTTGTTGTTTGATGTACTGGGTGTTAAATGCATCCGATACGAGGAGCTTGTGGAAGGAGATTGTGCTCATGTGTAGCAGAAGTCTTGTGTTTTGTGACTCCCACTCGCTTCTGCTGAGCTGCCCCTGCAGGCCGCTGTGATGGCGTGGTGAGGTGGCTGTGGGCATGTCATGTGGTGGGTTTGTAAGGAGAGAGATGGGGGGAATCTCTCAGGGCTGGGGATTTGAGGGCTTTTTAGATGCTCTGCGTTGCGTTTCACTTGCACGTGTCTGGGAGAGGCGTCCCTGTATGCATGTATCTCATATGCAAATGCATTTCGAGATGCTGTGCGTTTTGTCTGTATTTAGAAAAGGAACGATTTGGAGAAAGAATCCTCCAGGAAATGTTGATTTTTTGCAGGCACGGGGCTCCTGGCAGTGGTTTGGGGGGGAGGGAGGGGTGGGAATGAAGCTGAGGTTTTTCTCTTGTAGCATTTTGGGCCAAGACCCACATACAGTCAAATGAATCAGCCTTCCATTTTGCCATAAGTAATTGGCAGCTCTAGCTGCAGTGCAGTTTTGATGTATGTCTAATACACTTCTTCTAGGTTGATTGAGGGGAAAGCCTGCAGTAGCTGCTTGATACTGAGTTGGCCTTTGTACTCAGAAGTCTCTGAGCTGGTAGGGAGACATTGTGGGCATCTTCTTGAAAGGCAAGCATTTGCTGCTCTGGTGTTAAGACTGTCATTGATGTTCGTCAGCTATAGAAAAGACATTTCTTGTTGCATGCAAGCACAGAGGGCAGGCTGAGCTGGCACACGGTACTGTTGCTTGGCACAGGGTTTCTGTGGAAGAGTCTCATTTTATAACAACTTCAACAGAATATTCATGTTCTTAGAGGAATGACTGTTCCTGTGCTGACAAATGAAGCCTTTTGGCCTTCTCATATTCCTGTAGCAAAATGAAATTCACTTGTTTTCTAAAGCATCTGGTGCCAATTCAGACTCAGAGCCCTCTGTGTCTGCTGTGGGATTTCCAGTGGGCTTGGGAAACTTACCAGACAAGCTCGGCATTCACCGCTGGAAGTATCTGGGGTAACTGGAAGGCTTTCTTGTCCTGGAAGCAGGACATGTAGGAGCTGCCCTTGGCAGTCTAAGACTTGCCAAATGCCTTTTATTTCCTGTTGGGAGCATAATTTTACATGGGAAGATTGTATTGCTTACATGACCTGAGTGTCTGTTGGTAAATATTGACTTTAATAGCATACGCTTCACCTTAACAGGATAACAACAGTGAGGGATGAATGCCCAGCAGTGTAACTTCTGCATTCTTTACAGTATTATAAATAGTAAATACCATATGTATTTTTTTTTTTGTTGCATTTGAAAGTCCATTAGAAACAAGTTACTTTGAGTAAGCTGTAGTCATCTATGTGATTAGTTCAGCATTGGGGTTTTAGTCATGGCCGAGACTTTGCCGAGCTAAATACTGGCTAAACAGGGGAAAAACAAGGCTAGCCTGGAGGAGCTCTTCCATGGGATCGTCTCATGTGGGCAGCACGTGGCCTTCCTCCCTCTGTCATCTGTGGGGGAGGAAACATCCACAGAAAGTGCTAATGTGTAGTCCTCGTGGGGACCAAATAACACGGTTGTCTCCACAGCATTTTGCACCTGAAATGAAACACAAAAATGGCTGTTTTTACCATGCCCCTTTATAAGGGAGAGAGGAGATTCTTGGATCTACAGAGAAGCAAACACAGAGAACACTCTGCTTGTTTGGGTCAGTGTTTTTTGCGTAGCTGGAGACAGATTGTAGCCAGGCCAGTTGGGCTGAAGCTTGCTGTTTCTCTCTCCAGTTCATTGGACAAGTGTTTTATGTTTTCTTCAGCATAACTTTAAATGGGCATTGCTTTACCCTGTTCTGGAAGGGAGCTGGTGTTTCTGCAACTCACGCTGTCATGTAAGTAACCTTTTTCTTTTCTGAACGAGGTCATTACATCACGATGCAGTAATCCTCCTGCATGTGGGATAAACCATCCTCTGTCTGTGTCTGTCTCCTGCTCTTATCTGTGTTTGTTCTCTCTTAAAGTGTTTGTGGGGGGAGGAGAAATGAGTGGAGAGCAGAAGTTCTGATTCTGCTCTGTTAAACTACGTTTAGAGAGAATAATGCATGGGTTGTGCCTGTGAAGGGCTGTTGTCTCACAGAACTATTGCTTTGATACTTTATCTGCAAAGTGAAGTTCCAGAGCCTCAAGTCAGAAGAGCCTGGGGATGAAATTACACCTTGGCCGGGCTGTGACAGGTTAAACTTTACAGAGATGCCGGTAGCAAATTATCCACAGGCTGAATTGCAAAGGAGGGCTTTCAGATGGGCTCTAAAAACCTGTTGAGGAGATTGAGTGGATAAAAATAGTAAGTTCTCACGTCCCTCTTTTTGTCTGTTGAGTTAAAAGCAATCTCCAAAGAGGGGACCGTATCATTATTGTGCTGTCAGCCCAGAGGAACCTGGGGCTGGAGCAGTGGGGCAGGTCAGCATGGAGCCGGCGGCCTGATCCCCTGTCTGGCCTTCAGACCAGGTTTCTTACCTGCTCCCTGCAGTTTCTAATTTGTTTGGGTGCGCCCGTGTACTTCTTCCAGAGTCCGCTTACACCACAGTGTAGCATTTTTAGCCAGTCTGAGGTGTGCCCAACGAGGTATGGTTCATAACTTATTTTCAGCTCATTTATGAGGGGATTAGGTCATGTGGTTGCCTGGACAGCAGGGACTGTGCTTGGTGACCCCACACGTCTCTCCCAGTCCTGTGTTTCTGTGTAACTGGAGGAGATGCCATCTAAGCTGCATCAGTATGCCAGTGATGTAATTTCAGCCTGTCTGGCCTGAACACCACAGAAGTCAGGGAGGCTGCACACGTGTAGGGGACTGAGTTTTGTCTTCTCTGTTTCAATAGAGAATAGCAGGGTTTGATTCAAAAAGAAACTGGTTAACTGAGCAGAGAAGGAATGGATGTACAAGTGCTTGATTCCACCTTTTACCTGCTCCAAGAAGAAATAGCCCCTCAAAAACTTCAGTGCAGCTCTGAGGTCTCTTGGAGAGTGTGGTGAATAAGTAAGAGATCAGGCGATAGGGTCTCCACAAATGGCTTTAAAAGGAGTCAAGCCCTCGTTGTTAGTAGATGTTACAGTGTTGGAGCTATTGAGATAACACATTTAGAATCTTGTGAAGACTCCGTGGTTACTAGCATGCCATTCTGTACCAGTTCTGGGCATTGTGGTAATAGAGCATGTATCCAGAAGCTGGAACTTGTGGACATCCTGAGCTGTCAGCAGGACCGGGCTCTGCTGGATGCCACGCGGTGCATGTTGGTGTGGGAGTGGTTCTGTGCTCGTGTGCCTTCGCAGCCATCAGAGCAGATGCAGGCAGCAAGTTGCTTGGAGTGCGAGCAGAGGAGCTGGGTTGTGCTGTGCCCATCTGTGGCTGAGCAGTCCCCTCTCCAGTCCATGGAGATAGTGGTAACAGCCTCTGTATCCTCATGGTAACGTTTCTGTCCGGGAGCCTTCCCATAGATGTGCTGCTGACGTGGCCTCTGTCCGTATTTCAGCTGTGCCGCCTCCGTTGGTGACAACAGATTCTGGTTTTGTGGAATGTCTGAACGTTTCAGTGGAGGAGGGGAAATTTCCTAATTAGATTAGTTAATTATCTTCTTCAATCACTGCCTGTTATTAGAAAGATTATAGCAAATTGGTTTGTTCTGCTTCATTTGTGTTATTGGTTTGCTTCGGTTGAATTCTGGCGGAACTGTTGGATCCAGGTTCCAAGGGGATGACCATGTTGTATAAAAAATAGAAAATAAAAGAAGTGATCACAGTAGGACTTTGCAGCCATCAGTTATCACGGCTTTGGCTTTTCTAACAGGGTACATTTCAGAGAAGCATTGATTTTTATTTCTTAGTGTAATTTGTGATTTGCTGAGTTATAGCTGTGACAGCAGCTTCTCCCTGTCCTTAAGGGTCATTCTCTAGATGCTTGTGATTGAAAACTGCAGAATCACAGCTTAAAGTCCTCTAAACATGCTTAGCTGAGTGTAATACCTTTCCTTTTGCACGCAGTTTTAAAGCCAGATGTCATGAAAAACAACTTCTGGTGCTTTCATGTGGGCTCATAATTTTCTCATTGATGCTATTCATATTGCATGCCCACTGCTTTGTGATGGGTGTGGGTGTTCGCTGACTGCAGCCATCTGGGGGAGAGGAGCAGCTTCCTGGCGCAGAGTAACATCCCAGCCAGCTGTGGGTGCCAGAACCACATCTTGGACACTGTCCCTCTGGGCTCTCCCTTCCTTGTGCTTTGCCTCAGACAGCGCTGAGCAGTTCCTGGTACTGGGATCCTGCAGCCTGCTGAGCTGCGTTTCTGTGCTTTGCACTCCAAAGACAAAAGGTAGAGCCCAGTTCATGATCACACTGGGCTCATGTCATCATCCTGGGAATTCAGTATCCCTGAATTCGAGGGACTCTTGTAGTTAGAGCTGTTTGACTGTGAAGCAGTTACCAACTGCAGTTACCAATGCCCTTGCTTTCACTCAGGCTATAGCCTGAGACGTGGCATCTCTTTCTGTACCCTTTCAGCACAAGTGGTGCTTTATAGCTGTGCTGAAAACCAGTGAGCCTGGAGCTGCAGCTCCTGCCTGACAGTTTAAGGGGTACCAACTTTTCTGCATTTGTTCTTGTAACATTGGAAAAATGTCATTGCTTTGCCCTATAGCTTTTGTTCTTGTAAGTGTGAACAGGTTAAAATTGAGAGAGGTGAAAATGAAGCCAACTCCACACAGCATCCCAGGTAAGCTCCACCTGTAGAGAGTTGTTTTTTTTCCCACATGTTAAATAATTTTGCAGTCAAACTTCTGAGAACTAAATGGATTTGCAAGCTTGTGTCAGAGCTCACTGGTGAGATCACTTTCAGCAAAAACCAATTTGTCGTTAGTGCTCTCTTAGTCTGCAAGGGGTCTCAGCACAGCCGCTGTCCTGGGAAGCAGTCCTTACAAAAAACAATGGCCTTTGGCCAAACCCTGCATCCAGTTGTGGGACCCGACCTCAAGTTTTCATTTAATTTTCAGAACTGATGTTTATAAAATAGCAGTGTGAAATATTTGCATCAGTTCCCCTCTCAATCTGACACCTTAGGAGTGTTTGCAGTAGGAATGTGGTTTCAAGATGTCTAATGTTTCCCAGCACACATTCAGCCTTTCTGTAGTGCCCGTTCAAATTGCTCTCCCTCTCACAATGTTTCCTTTCTCAAGCAGAGTTCTTGGGATGGGTGTTCTGCAGATGGCTGCAGGTGTTGGCCAGTCCTTCAGAAGAGGTATTTCCTTATAGACAGGAAAAGAACACCCAGTTCTGCCATCCAGACAGCCCGTAAAAGAACAAAAACTTATTTCCTTGTGGGCAAAACAAACCTTTTGTAAAGACTTAGGAAGAGATTTCATCTCCATTTGTGCAGACTGGGAGTGTGTGTTGCACTTGGATATCGTGCTGTTGAATGTGAATCAGATCAAAGCATTCATCTACAGTTTGCAGCAGCCAAAGTTACATTAGTGCTGATGAAAACTGCTAAAAAAGGTGTAATGGTCTGCTTGGGTAACCATGTCTGAGGTCCATCAGTAATGTTGAGAACTTTTGTTCTGACAGTAGCCCAGCAGTCAGTGGTGAGTTCTGCTGAGCTGAGAATGGTGCAAGACAAGAAAACTGTCCCAGAATCTGCCTGGCTGGCCAGTCACATTCTAGCACAGACAGACCTGTGGGATCAGAGGCGGATGATGTTAGAACTGCTTGTGCTTCTCTTCTCCCTCAGAGAAACTGATGAAACTAGTCAAAGGTTTAGGGTAAGAGAAACCTCCCTCTTCAGCCCATCAGGCATCAGAGATCTGTGCTGTGTGGTAAGAATTCTGTTTCATACTTGAGGGAATGCAGCCCAGGTGCTTTAGCAGCGCCTGATGTTGCCATTGGAAATACCAGAACCACAGCTTAGCCCCTGCTGTGCTGACCACTGGGGGAGGCTGGGAATTGGATGGGCTGGAGAAGTGCTGGTACCCTCCTTACTCATAGAGGTGGCTTCTTGGCACTGAAGACGTCAGTTTTGGCCGTGCCCAGAAGCTACGTGAATATGTGCTGAGTGAGTCTGAGGAACTCCTGTTTGGCAGTATTTGCTCTTCATGTGGCTAGTGGGAGCTGAGCTCCGCTTTCTGCGTGCACCTGCAGCAGCTGCTGCCTTCTCTGCTGCATTACCACATCCTATTATATTCTCTGAAAGCAAAGGAGTGAAGTTACAGCCATAGCTGTCAGGAAATTCGGGGAAAAGATGTTAAGCACGGACATTTTGTTTCAAGGATGTCTAGGCAGTAAATGAGGGAATGGTTTGGCTGCAGGTGGAGACCTTGCATGAGCAAGCGAGGTTTGGTAGTGCTGGCAGGTCAGGTTGGTATTTCTTTCTGTGTGAAGGTTGATGTGAATTTTGTTTTGACCAAGAGAGCTTGGAGGACCTCTGTTTCTTTGATTGATTGTGTTTGTTGTCTTTCTAAAGACTTTGACAGAGAAGGAATTAATATGGTGAAAAGTGTACGTGCTGAGTAAGACATGAAGAGATGGAGGCTTGAAATATAGTTGAATATTCCTATGAGAAGCATTCTGTTTTCAGTGCACGCTTTAATGCCAGATCTTAGATTTTCCTTGATAGCATTCCTGCTGGATAGTGTTGGTAATCATCAGGCCCTTATCTCCACCAGTATTAGTTGCAGCTTTATGGCATGTTACTATATTGGTTTGTTATCACGCAACTTGCCAAATTATTTATCTCTTGGAAGGAAGGAGAGAAGAATGCATTGCATCTCTGTCTCTTGTTCTGTAGTGCACGTGTGTATTTTGCCAAAGCCTTGGGGGAGGAGCATAATCTGGCATTGTGGGCAATGCACACCTAGGAAGGAGGTGTTGCACACTGCCTGCACTGGTACTCCAGCCAAATATCTTAATACCCTGTTACCCCATATCTGCATAATTTGGTAGGAAGGAGATTAATGAGGTAGCTTGATGATGTGCAGTAATTTCTGTTCTGTGAATGTAGGGCATTCACATGCACGCCAGTTGGATTTTGGTTGCTTTTGCCAGCAGGTTATCACTGGGGATTTTTCCTTGGGTACAGGCAGGTGAACAGTTGACGTGAGTGAATCCTGGGGAACTAGAGCAGCTGCAGTACAGCCTTCTGGGGGCTGAGCTGATGCTGCAGCAGGAGGGGGGGCTACAGCTTTGCCCCAGAAGCCGGCCCAGGCCGGGGGCTCAATGCAGGGAGCAGGCTGTGCTGGCAGCCTGCTGCGTCTGAGAGCTGCAGGGACAGCTGGGGCTGCAGAGCAGGCATTTGTTTGGTCTTTTGACTTACAAAGAAATGAAGGCAATTCATCCTGTCAGTCTGGGAGGAGTAAGCTCTGAGCTTGTCAGAAAAGTGGCAGTGGCTTAACTGATTCAGTTGTAAATCACCTGCTCCAGTGGTGTGGATGACTAGATCTAGACTGGGTCTAAACGTGCTTGTGCAAATCCCAGCCTTTGCTTCAATCCACTTTGTGCTGTTGTGTCATCAATTTAAGTAATGCTGACTGCTGAAAGAATTAGGCCTGCTTTAAACATGTCAGCCATAAAGCTTAGATTGTAATTAAATGTTTTCTAAGGAGAATCTGACCGGTGTCCTCAGTGGTGTCAGCTTGGGTGTGGAAGCTGAGGGAAGGCAGGTAAGCAGATCCCAATCCTGGTGGTCCTCTCCTCCCCATCAGGGGAGTTAGTATGCTTAGGGCCAGGCTGGGTGAATGTGCACCCTGCCTGCGTCACAGCCCAAATCCCATCCTTGGAGCTTCAGGGTGAGTCACCAGGTGCTGCACATAAGTGGTCTGGTACAGACACACCTTCCCTTCTGCCGGCTGAGCAGTAGCTTTGGTGCAGATGTTTGCATGGGACAGAGCTGTGTAACGTGGTTGTGTCTGTGTGCTCAGAGCACGTGGCCCTGTGCCCTCCGTCTCCTGAGCACTTCTAAAAGGTTCTAGGCCAGAACGTTGCTCACGCTGCGCTTGGAAGAGCTGATTTGTGTTGAGTCCAACCTTACAGGTTCTCTGGAAGGACAGATCCAAGTTGCCTGTGGCATATTTGTCAGAGATCCACAGTAGAAATAGGAAATAATGGCAGTAGCACCTTCTACCTCTTCCAAGCACTCCCCGGCTATTAGCTAACTAATAATTTGCAGGAGATCTCTGGGAGAAGGCCATGGGCTGCAGTCCCTTGTTGGAGAAAGGCTGTGCAGAGATCCCAGATTCTGGGGGCTCCTTTGGAGCGCAGCATGTGGTACTGCGCTCACTGTGTGCCCTGAGCTCTTCTCCTGTGTACAGGAGATGGTTTTCTCTGCTGTCTCCATTGCTCTAGGACATTTTAAAGCTTCTCAGACAAGAAAGAGTGGAAGAAATTCTATTATGAAACTTACACAAAGGACTGAGGAAACTATTCCTGGGGAATCTGGAAGCCCTGTGACAGGTAGGAGCTCTGAACCCAGCTTTCCCATGTTCCTGTTAACGGGAACCCATTTTCTTCTAAGGGAGCAGAAACTTGAATTTCTCTGTTGCATCCAGAGATGCACCCTTCTGACAGAGCCTTCCTGAGCAGTAGCAAGTTCCCATGAAAACTTTCTTTTCCAAGCTGCTGACATGTAACTTCCTGAAAAATTAATGACCAGCTCCAGTTGGAGACCTTGGTGCTCCTAAGAGCGCCTGTGCCTGCTGGATGATGATGTGTCTGCAGGGAGGCAGAAGTACAGCATTGCTCCCAGGTGGCCTGGGATCTGTTACAGCATAATTGTAGTCACTGAGAAATGAGGGAATTGAGGCACATTATAATTATGCAATTGGCTGGTGCTCCCGTGTTAAGTTGCTTTCGGAGTAGGAGAGGGCATCCAATTCCTGGTGTTTCCTCCTGTGCTCTTACGCAGGGAGACAGGATGGGAAAAACCTTCTCATTTTGGATCTATTTGAATATTGAAAGCAGTATTTATTTATTTATTTATTTTTTAAAACCTCAGCTCCATTTGAGAAGAGTAAAAATTATGGGAATGCCAATAGTGGAATGAATCAGTGATTTGAAAGTAGTGAGCCACTGAATGATAGAGCTGAAGGGGACCAGAGGCTGCAAACACACAGAGGGGATGTGGTCAGTGCCTCTAGCAAAGGAGCATTCAGTGGGTGATATGAACAGCTACACCACCCTCTGTGGATAAAGGCAGGGTGCTTGAATGCCACGGTATCAAGGTGATAGAGCAGAGAGGATGTGCCTGTACAAGGATGGGACAGCTGTGTGGCACTAGGACTTAGAGCTGCAAGCTGACTTGATTGTTTGAGGAGAGAGGGATGATGGAGCTGATTTCTCCATAGATCTTTGTCTGGACTGGGGTGTTCTGAGTGGTGGGTAGCTGGCAAGTGCAGAAACATGCTAGAGCGAAAGATTTCACTGTCTTCAAATGGCAGTGACTGCTGTTCTCTGGAGTGTGGGAGATGCTTTGTGCAGTTGAATTCAGACTGTAGGTTTGACACGCGAAGGGTTGTGCATGCAATTTGTGGAACCTGGGAACTTGGCAGGACAGCTCACAGTGCTGCTGGTCAATGCTGGACAATAAGAGGGGAGCTGGGCTCCTGGGGCATGTGGCAGGGACAGGTGATGGCATGTGCTTGTTAATTTATCTTGGTTTTACATCCACACATTTATTAGGCCATTCTGAACTGTAATTTAATCTCTGTGCTTTGATTTCCTACTTTGCAAGCTGTGTGCAGGCCAGTGGCCATGTTCTGAAGAACACACCTATTGCTCCAGGAGTGCGTGGGGATTATTGGAGGTAGGGATGAGCCTTACTGAAGTGTACCCATGTGGTGGTGAGGGATTTAATTAGCTATTGCTGCTGTACAGCTTCGTAAACCTGAGATCAATGGCTCACCAAGTGCACAAAATGTTATCATTCTTTATAAATCTTTTGTAGATAGTAGAAGAAAAATATTTTAGAATGTAGAAAGTAATACAGAAACAAGTCTCAGGAAGTGCTGCGTTTATTGTGGAGCTGTTGCGGACTGAATTGGAAGATAATGAGCTAGCCATAAACCATGGTGTGGTGGCCCCGTTTCCCAGCAGAGGCTCATTCAGCATGCACGCCATTCTGCGTGGACCAGCTGGGGCTCTGGGCTGAGCTGAGCAGTGCCCAGTGGAGCGGCGGGACATCATGTGCCTGGAGCACACAGCAGTGATGCTGGGCTGCCTGTCTGGAGGCCTGGGCTTGCCTTGTGTTTGCTTTCTTCCCAAGGTTTGTGCATTTACTAGCTGGCATCCTGGCACTTGGCCCTGCTGTGGCAGGCAGCCTGCTTTCAGCATGCTGAGCCTTAGAGATGCCCTTGACTTCAGTGGGAGCAGGGGGAACTGTCCTCGGAGGGCCGGGCCAAGTGTCTGAGTCAGGGAAAGGGCAGGCGGCCAGGGCCTTCCCAACAAGGGCAAGGAAGAGGAATTCAGTTCTTAAAGGAGCGTTTAGCTCCCCAGCTTGAAAGAGCCCATAGGAACCTGATCCAGCATTGCTGGAGTCTATTCTGTGACTTCAATGGGAATTGAATAAGACTCTAAGTGTGTTAAAGTCTTTGCACTTTTAGCCATAGTGATGATGCTGATAAGCAGAACTGAATTAAATGATACACTGTTATCTAGTTTCTCATGACAGAAAAGTCTGCATTTAGATTATTTTTGGTTTGGTTTTGTTTTCCCATGGTATCATACTCTGTTTAATAAATAATTTGTGGTTCTTTGTGGCAATTTTCTTTACTCCTGAAGAGAGCAGATCCAGTTTCGTATCCTTTCTGGCTTCGAGGTGTGTAGTTGCAAACAGCTTCTGCTCTTTCCCTCTTACCATTGCCTCCCGTTTACAGTTGTGCCTGCACCTTGGGAGAAGTTTGCTTACTATAAGGTAAATATTTGCTTTTCTCTGTTGTACCAATCTTTTATTGTCTTATTTTGTTTCTGATGGCAAATAAACATTTGAGCAGCCAGGAATGATTAATTTTGTGAAAGAACCTGCATCTCTTGTCAGTGAGGGGATGTTTGCTTCCAGGGGTGGAGTCTGAACAAGCAGTGTGGATGGTCACTGCCCCTCTGTAGAGGCTGTTCTTGGGTTTCCCTCTGAACTTACTGCAAGAGGGGGGAAAAAACAGTCCTGAACATTGGCTTTTGTACATCCTTGGCCAATCTTCCCCTGCAGCACTCTCCCAGCCCAGGTACACGTGCTGTGCTGCAGTGAGGCAGAGCCCCGTCCTGCTGAGCGGGGCTAGCAGAGCTGGGACTGAGCAAATGTTTGTTGTTGTTGCCGAAACTTGTTTCACCTGCAGCAGTGGCACACTAATTAGAACAGTAGGCAGTGGTGCATATTATCAGCATAAGTTCTGAGGACTTTACTGGCTGCTATATCATGACATGCAGTCTTGCAAAGAGAAGATAGTATTTTCTGCCTGTGATCTGGCCCATCATGGAGCCAGTGCTTTATGACTGCCTCCAGAACTCTGAAATGCCTGGAGTCTCCTATTAGAGCAAGGCAGTAATTTGGTGAGTTTATCTGTTGTCATCTTTTCCACTGAGATGTGAGTGTTGTGTTCTGTTCAGCCTCTCATTTCTGTGCATTTGCTGCTGTTAGTGACCATCTGGGCAGCACCCTATGCTCGTGCACTGTGAGAACAGGGCAGTTATCCTGTGGATGTGCTCCTCAGAATGTTTGCGTTGTCTCTTCTCCTGGCATGAGACCCAGACAGTGCCTGTGACTCCAAGGTATGGATGGAAATGTCTTACTCCAAGGAGCGTAGCCGGTGGCTCCTTCACTGTCTGAGCAGGTGTCCTTTGTGACCTGTCAGCATCAGCAGATAATGGGGATGGCTCACTGTTTTCCATAGCTCTGTTCTCAGGCTTGCTTCTAGAGGCATCTCGATGCTGCTTGGAGCTGCTGTGTAGGGACTCGGGTACCTCAGGACTGGGCAGGGAGAAGCAGGCACCTGCTTTGGGCTGCAGATCAGAGAGGAGCTGACACGTCATGGTGGCAGAGCAGCTTCTCATCCAGCAGCTCCTGATGGCAAAGAGATAGATGTACAGCCCCTAGCAGCTGCCCTCTGCCCCCGGCTGCTGCCTCCAGGCTCACCTGCATCACAGTGCTAGTGGTGGCTGGGCCTGCGGCTGGGATGTGGGCTGGCCCTGCTGGCTGAGCTGCTGCTGAGCACCTGAGGACTGCACTTCATCCCTCAGTGCTGTGGGTACCAGAGCTGTGGAGGGGTGGTGCTGGGTCTGCAGGGCTCTACCAGCTCAGTACTGCAAGGTGCCCATGATGCCTTTTGCTCTAGGAATTCCTTCGTTAACCTCAGAGTAAGCACAGGACTGGGGATTACTCTCAATAGAGATGGGCTCACTCACTGGTAGTTTGTATTCTTCGAGACCTGATAATGTGGTTTTTAATTTGTTTTGTGTGATCTGTGGTCTTCTTTTTGCTGTTTGTCTCTTAACCAAAGCTTCTTGTCTTCTGAGGCCTCAGGATTCTTCCTATGACAGTGACATTATTTCTACCTCAGATAATTCCACGCTCGCATGGCCTTGCTGTCAAGTAGTGGATGGCTCTGTGTGTCAGTGCCTGTCAGGCTGGAGCAGTGACGCCACTGGTTTTGTTGGGTTTTATCAACAGCTCCTATTTGCCCACTGACCTCAGAACAGCCCTTGTTCTACATTTTCAACACTTGGTGGCATTTCTCTAGTCTAGGATTGCCTTTTATCTCTGCAGCTGGCTCTACAATTCATCTGGAATCAAATTGGGCTTTGATTTAATGGCACAACAGCACACGTAGCCTGGAATGGCTGGCAGCTCGTGCAGAGCGTAGCAGAGCCTGTCTGCCTGCCCCACTCCTCCTTTTGCAGGAGCACCCCCAGTCACTGCATGCACTGTGGGGAGCTGCATCCTAAGATGCTGTGTTTCCTGTGTCCATCATCTTGTCACACTGAGTTGAGTGGGTTTTTTTGTACTGCATTCTATACTGTGCTCTGGACCACAAAGCCCATGTGCTTCCAACTCCGTGTTTCCTGGATTCCTCTCCCCACGTTCTCACCATGTGCAGATGCTACTGCCCTGAGCTCTGGCCCTATTCTGCCCCCCAGCTCACTGCTGCGCTGCTCCCAGTTTCTCTGAAGCTCCCCCGGTTCCCATTGTTGGCACAGGGCATCTCAGGCAGTTGTCTGTTTCTCTGGGAGACCTCGA
This sequence comes from Lagopus leucura, assembly GCF_019238085.1. Classification (NCBI taxonomy): domain Eukaryota; kingdom Metazoa; phylum Chordata; class Aves; order Galliformes; family Phasianidae; genus Lagopus; species Lagopus leucura. The sequence continues at coordinate 17,434 of NW_024964936.1, forward strand.
ACCCCTCTAGAGTTACATGCAGACGCTGTGACGCACAGTTCTGTAACCAAAGCATTCATTCATTCTTCTGCTTTGTGATATTACCTAAACAATAGTGCCTTTAGACAGGTTCATTTTGTCTGAGGCCAAACAATATATCACTTGTTCTTGTTCAGCTTTTGTAGCCACTGTCCTTGGCAACAGTGTCTTGCTCGTTCCTCTTAGTTTGCTGCCACTTAATAAAATAATTCCACTTCCATTTTTCTTGTCTTCTCCTCCTCAAGGACAGCACAGTGAGCAGGTTCCCTTTGTGCTGCTACTGACTGTCCTTCCAGCCCAGCAGTTCCGGAGGGCTGAGCCTCCTGCTGGCTTCCATTTGCTCTGTGCCCAGCTGGCACCTTGTGGGCCTCTTCCCTTTTTTCTGCTTGCTGTCCAGGCTGCAGATGCTATGTTGCATGTACTGTGTGCTGCCTAGCGACCTGAGTACCTGAGTAGTTGTCAGGGTCCTGAAACTAAATCAGCTCATTATTAGGTTCCTTTAAGTCTGATCTGGAGATATGGAAACTGCACTAACAGCAGGGGGAGAACTGAGTTCTTTGTGGGGAAAAATGGACACGGTGTGTGGCTGTGTGATGCCTGCAGTGGGTGCCCCATGCTCGCAGCTTCTGCACGTGATCCCACCCTGTCTGTGTCCTACAGGGAGAGGGCAGGGCAGCTCTGGGCTTCTGTGCTTTCATACTGCTGCTCTGTTTCCTTGCTTCATCAAATCCTTAATCAGTTTACTTCAGTTTTCTTTTAAGGCCTGAAGTTGGTGTAAATGGGAAGCAGAGTGTGTCGAGCGGTGATGGGCTCCTTCCAGCAGTGGGGTAAATGCTGATGAGCTGTTCGAAGAACAAGTGTCTTTGCTGAGCTTTTATGCTATAGATCTGACACGTGCCTGGCACCAGGAATCTATTTTGGGTCCTGCTGTTGTCCTCTTTCCTGGCTGTACCTGTTTGTTTACTTGTTTCCATGCTTTTTGGTGGTTCCTTGTTTTTGGTAGTTTCTTTGACAATATGGGATTGCATTGGTGTTAGTACTGCTCTGGAGTTGGTACTTTTGCAGGGATTTGTGTGAGGAGCTCGGGCTGCTATAGGAGCACACAGTGAGCACTGGAGGAGGTTCCTTATGGAAGCAGCAGGTGCAGGTGGTTCTGTATGGTCTGGACAGGTGAGCAGATGTAGCTTGGCTCCTGACTGCTTACATCAATAGATTTTGTGTCCTTTTGTGTTGATGACTTTACCACGTGTTTCCATGTTCCCCAGACAAGGCTTCTTTGGCTGTAAAAGCAGCAAAGCGTTTTTTTCTGCTGAGAAGTTGTGGGAAACTGGAATGTTACACAGAAGTGAGAAATACTTGCCTGCCTGCCATGGTTTTTAGCATGGACGCTGCCGTGTTCCAGAATCAGTGCCCTGCTGGCTTGAGCATTCCAGTACAGTGCCTGGGGCTGGGATGTCCTTGGAGTGCCCTGAAGTGCTGCCACCTCCTGTGGCCATGCTTTTCTGCTCCAGTGTGGCATGGTAGCTGAGAGGGCTGCAGATTCAATGTGAGGGCCCTATTTAGTTCTCTGAATGCAGGTTTCATCTCTCCGTAGCCTATTCAGGAATGGCATTTGTGTGTTGCTCCTTGGGCTCCTTGCTCTTCTGCTCTGAACCAGGGTCCAGCAGGTGCTGGAGGCATGCATACAACTGCTGCAGGCCCGTGGTGCCCCGCAGCAGACATGCCATTACCCACGATAAGATCACTGACATAGCAGACAAATATTAGATATATGAAGCTAGTCAGCTGTAAATAAAGGGCCTGGCAAAGAATAAAAGGCAAAATGCTGTCCCTGGGGAAGTGAAGGGGATATGAATGCCTTCCTGCCCTAGTGCCCTACAGAGATGATGCGGAATCTGGAACACATCCACCTCCTGGTGAACAGCATGTGACAGCTGGGGCTTTGGCACCTCCTCACCTGCGGGCAGGCACTGGGTCCTTCCACTGTGCCTTGCTGCATTGCTGGGACAGCTCAGCACAGGCTGTGCTGGTGGTGTCTGGAGGCCTCTGAGTCCTCCCTGTGCCACCTGTGGAGGGGTCCTGCCCTGGTGTGGGGGAGCAGAGGGCTCCCATTGGGTATTTCTCTGCCTTGGCCTTAGGTACACCTTTCAGACATGGCTTCATGTTCTTCTTCTGTCACATGGGCTTAAATAGCGTTGTTTACTACAGCAAGGCAGACTGGACATTGCAAAGGCAAAACAAGCCAAAAGGTGACTTGGGAGGTGCTGGGAAAAGGCAAGTGGTGATCATTTTCACTGGCATTAGACTGCTGCTTCCCAGTCCCTCTGTTCCACGGTGCCCTGCAGGTGCCTAGCAGGAGCAGCCCAGCACTCTGGCTGTGCAGAGCTGTGTTCTGCATGGAGCAGGGGTGTACACAATGTCCCATTGCTCAGTGGGGCTGTGTCCCTATGAAAGAGATAGGGCTGGTTTTTGGCACACAGTGTTTGCATGGGCCGGGCTGGAGGTCAGCGGGGCCCTGTTGAGCTTATTGTGATGCATCTGCTGTGAGAATGTCATGCAGAGAGCAAACGGGAAGAGTGGAGAAAGCACCCGTGCCTGCATAGAACACAAGAAACAGGGAAATGGAGCCTTTTGTCTTCTTCTTTCCCTTGTTTTCTTCAAAATTCTGCTTTTTTGTTGTTGTTGTTGCTTTGGTTTGTTTTTTTTGTTTTTGTGTGTGTGTAAACAAAATGAAAACCATTGCAGGCAAGATGCCAGCTGGTATATGAAAAGCAGTCTCAGTGTATCAGCTGCAGTTCAGTAGGAATTTAGGGTGCCCAATAAGTACGAAGTCAAGGACTTAGGTGTATATATAGAATGTTTGCTAGAGAAGCCTATGCAAGGAGAGGCTTCCTTGGCTATTGTTTAAATGTGAGAGAGGACAGCGATGGGAGCAACCTGCCAGACGCTGCGACTGGCGCGCTCTGCCCGGGTCGCTGTCTGTTCACACAGGCAGAGCGGGTTCAGAGCTGAGCCTGAGAGCGGCCGAGTGCAGCTCCGTGCCGTCAGCCTCCTGTCACGGTGGGCTGCAGGGCTCTGCCTTTATTTGGGGTGGGTGCAAACTGTGGGGTCTGTGGGTGAATGTGTGCCAGAGACAAACCGTGCCTCCCCCAAAAGCACAAGCACTGGGGAAGTGAGATGGCAAAAGGAAAAGAACTATCAGTTCTGCACGGCTGAGGCACGAGCTCTGAGGTAGGAATAATGAAGGCTATGTGGAGAATTACTTGAGTGTATTTACAGAGATTTAAATCCACACTTCATTTCACACAGAAGCTTTCACGAGTGGGCAAGGGATGCTATCTGAGAGAATGTGGGATATTTGATGGGCACAGTGGGTTTGGAGACATCCTCCTCTACTTCGTGGAGTCCTTCAGCTGTGTAAATAAAAAGCAAAAAAGGGGTGGAGTGGGAAGAATGTTGTTTTTGTTCCTCGCATGTGAATACCTTCTCTGGGTATTTTTCTCATTGTTTCCGGTCAGCCTCTCATCAGGTGGTTCTGGGAGCTCTTGTTCCATTTTGGTATCCTTGTAACTTGTAACCATTTTGGTATCCGCTTGTAACTCCTCTAGCTCTGTCTGAAGTGTCTGCAGTGTACACAGGCAGTGGCTTAGAGCACAATCTTTTGGGTACGCCCTTTCTTTTGCACGTTGTGCTCCACAGCACAGTGCAGAGGTTCCCTAGTGGCTGCTGGGCTGGGCAGCGGAGCTGGCCCCAGTGCAGAAGGCTGTTTCTGCCCACACTCTCTGTGCATGTGCTTCTTCTTCCCCATGGTGAGCCCATCACGAGGCTCAGGCCAGGTGGGTGGCCAGGACCCTGGCACAGATTCAGCCTGCTCTCTGCATTTTACAGCCTGATTGGGTGGCTCCTGGGGTGCAGGGAAAGGACAGAATAATTTAAATCTGTAAAAACGCGTAGTGAAATAAGGCCATTAAGTTCACTGTTACTGCATTCACACCCCCTCTGCATTCATTTATTTCACAGTGTTCCTGTGCAAACGCACTGTCAGGAGGGAATTTCAAACCAGTGTTAGGGAGTTGCTTAGTAAAGCTCCAACAGAGACTTGGTTCTCAGCATCCCACCTCAGAAAAGCAGCAGTTCCAGGTGGTGTCAGGGCAGCCCTAGTTGGGTACAGCCTGAGCTGAAAGCAGTACCTGCAGGCAGAAAGCAGCTTATGGCTGCTGCTGTGGGGGCCAGGAGTCCCTTGTAGCAAGTTTCAGAGGTAACTTCTGTGTAAGTGAATATTCTGAAGGAAGTCGTAAGCTGCTTACAGGGTGTTTGCAAACAGAAACAGAGTGCACTCATTGAAGAAATGGCTCTGTTTGAATAATTGCTCAGCTCAGCGCTTGTTTACCTGCCAGTAAGGGGAACAGGAGGAGAATTGGAGAGCAGTAGTGCTGTGCTGTGAGGCTGTGTGAGAGGCAAGGTGAAGGTGAGGTGTTGTTGCCTTGGTTGCTGGCTTTTAACTCTGGCTGCAGTTTGCATGAGCCCTGATATTTCAGGGTCACAGGTGGAAGAGATGAGGGCTGTCCTGCAGCACACAGATGTGAAAGGGTCCACAAAGTACTCCTGCTCCCCACAGCACTGGGGCATGCACCCTGTTCTGCTTTGCTTCTGCGCGGCCCTTCTTACTGAAGGGATTTAGGGACAGTCTTGTAACTTAGCCAGGCTTAGCGGGGAAGACAGCAAACCCTCGTGCATGTAGTGATGCTGTGAGTGCATTCATCCTGTGCAGCTAAGCAGCTGCACTTCCATGTGGATTTTAAAAAGACTACAAATGAACACGCAGCTGTAGAAAAACATACAGTCCTCCAGCAACTGCACTGGAAAATACTGTGTAAGTTTCTGAGCCAGTATGTAACAGGGCATCTCAGCGCTCCATACCTCAAAAGAATTCTGCTCAGTTACAGCAACACTGATTCCTGGGGCATGGATGAGTATTGCTGGGAGCAGAATGAGGCCCGTACAGCTCAGTAATGAAATACATTTTTCAGGAAGTATATTTATAAACAAAGATCTCAGGGGGAAAAAGAGCATTGCTTCTTCAATTGCATTTGCAAAGCTGCTACTTGGAAATTGGCACGACTCCGTCCATTCAAGGATCTTAGAAACAATTTTGTTGCATCACAAGCTGCAGTCGTATCTCTGAGGCTTTGAAAGCGAACACCAGTGTCTCTGTGAACAGGATGCTCTTTGTGAGTTCTAATTGGAACCAGACCTGTCTGAATGCTGCAGCCTTTGACATAACGTGACTAACCTAGGGGAGCGATTCCAGGCCTATCTGTGAGCAGTGCTCCTCGAAGGGCTGTCTGGGATAAAGGCGCAGCAGGAGGCTGCTCTGAACTTGGAAATGACTTTTTTTTTTTACACACTGGCAATATTGTGTGTGTGTGTTTCTGACAACATTTGGATGCTTCCTCTCCTTTCCCTAGCCTGGCTAGAGCTAGATGCAAAAAATATTAAAAATTAGGCTGTTCAGAGGGGGACTGGATGCTGTGTACTTAAGGTCCATGTTTGTCTTTGCAGCTACAGAACTGATGACTGCAAGAGGTGGGATAGGGAAGGATGTCAAGTCTTCTTCCATAAACCTGCAATGGAGAAGTGACTGATCTTGCTGAGAATTCAATTTTAGTTTTGCCGCTTGGCCATGAAGCGAATGTGCTCACATGTGCATTTGTTTCTGTGTTTTCAGTATAACAGTCTATTCCTTAAAGCCAATGGGCACCAAAAAAAACCTTCTCTGGAGGTGGGTGCTGGTGCCCATCTCTGTGTGGCACTCGTATTACTTCCTCACCAGTCTGTCACCAGCACTGCCTTGGCTGCTGTGAGAGGGGCATGTCTTAGAGGAGCAAGGTGACAAGATCCTGATGACGGTGCTCTGCTTTTGGCAGATGTTAGCTGGCCTCTTCCAAAAGCTGTTCTTAAGGACAACCTGGGGGCTGCTGCAGTGGCGAAGCGATTGATGAATGCATTGTCACAGCACTATGAAGGCAGGGTGAATGGTTTGCTGGGATCTCACCTCTGCTGCAGAATTGTTATGTTTTTGCTTTAAATTTCCCCTCTAGCCATCAGGCCTGTGGGAGGATTCTAAAAAATGAGACAGGAGTGAAAACCAAGAGCATGCTGGCTCTTGGCAGGAGTTGTGGAGTGTTAGCTCAGAGACCTCAGCACTGCTCCCATCTCTTCAGTCTGGTGGGTTTTGCACTCCTTTGGGCATGGAGCACCTCACTGCTGCAAGCTCAGCATTATTCTCCTAGAGCTTGTAGTTCTGATACAGGTGGGAGATTGGTTGTTTCTTTCTTTGTCCTGCTGAGGAGCTTCTTTGGAAGGCCCTTGGTGGGTTGTAAGCTGCTTGTGTGCTTGTTGGCACTCCATTTTCTCTAAGTTGAGGTGAAGTGAATTAGTACGAAGTTAGGTATGAGAGTGAATGTTCTTTGTCCATGAAGTGAGTGGTGTATGGAAATTCTTAAAATAAGGAAGAATGGAAGAGCAGATGGGCTCTGATCAGGAAAACCATAAATTTCAGTCTCAGTGTGTGTGCTGCCTCGTGGTTTGCTGTCGTTTTCCTTCAGACCAGCTCTGGGAAGTTAATATCAGCCATTAAAGCTTTGAGGTTATCTTCCCCCCTTTTCTCTTCTGGTTCAGAAGTGAATAAAGGAGCTTTGTGCAGTTCTTGAAACTGAGCCTGAAACAGTGCTGAACAAAATATAGTGTTCCTTTCAAGATCTTGGAAATAATTACATCATAGGCAAATTGGGCCAGGAACCGTTAATAGTATTCTTTGTGGAGTGAAAGCCCACGGGAGGACCTGTTTGAGCAGAGCAGCATTGTTTACAAACAGATACAGTGACAGGGGCAGTTGTCCCGTTCTGAGGGACAGCTGAGGTTGGTGCCATGTAATAGACTGCAGAATGGCGGCCAGCTCCTGCCTGCAGGCTGGGCTGTGCCTGGCGGCGGAGCGGATGCTGGAGAAGTCCATGGAGGTGGGCTGCAGGGCAGACAGAGCCTGCGCTGCCGTCAGCTCCTGGCCTGCTAGGGCTGTTTGTGTGGGGGAGAGCGGGCTGTCAGTCTGCTCAGAGCACCTCTGTGGTGTGCAGGGATGTGCAGCTGAGTGCACAGCAGCCCCACTGCGGAGGGAGGTTGGGGGCACGCGGTGCTGTGTCTGATGTCTGCTGTGGGAGCTGGGTGACACCCGGCCTCGTGTGTGCTCCTTCAGTGGGAGAGGATGTGGTCTTTCCTGCTCCTTACAGCGGTTTTCAGCCCTGGCTCTTTTTTCGCCATTACCTAAAGACCTCTTGCATTTCAAGATAGAAATTGCAGAGGTTGTTGATGGCAACTGTTTGACCTGAATCAACACGAGCGTGTGGTTCTCCGGGTGAGTGGCTGTGGTCTGCATTGGAGATCCCGGTCTGTGGAAACCTGCCCTGTGCCCAACTGCAGCTCCTCCCTGGTGACACAGAGCAGCACATCGTTGCCTACATCCATGCTATATCCATAGTGTGTCTCTCTAGGACTGGGGCAGGTCCACACCCTGATGGCAGGGTTGTTGGCAGGGCCTCTCACTGGGACCAGACGTGCACCAGGGCTGTGGCACTGTCCCAGATAGTGTGTTCCATTGACAAAGCATCTTTCTGTCTGAGAGTTGCCTTGGTGCACAGCTTTGTTAGTGAAAGGTGTGTGATCTCTTCCACACTCCTGGCACAGAAGCTCCTGGCACAGAGGCTTCCACACTCCTGGCACCTGCGGTTCTGGCTGCAGGCTACAGGTGCAGTGACCAGCTCACAGGGCAGGTAGGGTCCAGCAGTTCCACTGGGCTGCAGGCTCTGAGCTGACATCCTCTGCTGAGGAGCACCATGCTGAGCTGCTTATGGAACAGTTCTTCGAGCCTTTCCTAGTTTGTTATAGGCAGAATCTTGCAGGTTGGCTCAGATCACCAGTTAAACTCATTGATGAAGTTGGCTGGGAAGCGTGTGCTTACAGGCTGCTCCATAGGGGAGGTGGGTGTCAGTAATGCTGATAGGTGTTTATGAATCAGGGCTCCAGAATCCCCACTCAGTGTGTTAGGGAGGGGGACAGGACTGACTTTTGTTCAGGTTTTCAGCTGTGTGACCCTGGGATGGCTCCCTGGGATCCCGTGGGCACCAAGACGTTCAGTAACCTGTCTTTATGTCACCTGCACCAGCGCATAAGAGAGTCTATGTATTCCATTTATTGTTCTTGACTTTAAGCAGATGCTTTGAATGTCTCATCCTTGGGAAGTGCTCAGGCCCTGGGCAGTCTGGTCTGGGGGCAGCCAGCCCATGGCAGTGATTGGGACTGGGGGGGCTCTCAGGTCCCTTCCAGCCCAACCACTCTGTGATTCAGTGATTCTCAGTTCTGTCATTTGTGGGTTTTGTTTAGGTCAAATTAAAAACGTAAGTACAGTAGTAAAAAATAAAATTATTTTATGTGTAGCAATTTGAAAATGGTAACAGGCCGAAATGCCCATGTCATCGTGAAAACCTGAGCAGAGTGAGCATCTTTGCCTTTCACAGTTGGTCATGTAGTTTTTGTTTGGGAGGAATGCTTGAGCAGGGCAGTGTGGGTTGATAATCTCCTGCTGATCGATGGGCTGGAAGTCCTGGCAGAATGTCAGCTGTGCTACGGTCGGTGCTGTACTTGCAGGCTTTGCCTCAGCCCTGTGCTCGTGGCTGCAGCTGGCCGGTGGTGCCCATGGCTGTCGTACCACAGTAATGGGCCTCACTGTGACTTCTGCAGTTAAGAAACAAAACAGAACATCGGTTCCTTCATCTCAGATTTAAGAGAGTGGCTGCGGGAACGTGTGCTATCTGTGAATCAGTGCAGGGAAGGCTCTGCCTGACGCTCACCGTGGGTCTGCACATGCCTGCCATAAATGGAGCTGCTGGAAGGCAAGATGCTTTTCGAGCTGTAACCTTTAACAACACGCAGCGGAGCCCACGTCACATCTGATCCGTTTGAAATCATACTCTATTTTCAGGTCCTAAAACAGTCAGAGTTCGTTTTACTGAGTGTTGCTTATTTGTGAAACCAGCTGCTTAGTCCAGGCTTGAATTTCAATATTGAAGAAAGATGGGGAATTCCAGAAATGTTACCTGTGTTTCTTCAGTATATGGAGCTTGTACAGCAGTTTCTGGGTATCTTTTCCCTTGGTCAGTACAGCTGTCCCTTGAGGCTTGCAATGCACTGTGCCTGGGCCAGGTGGTGCCTCGGGCAGCGTGGTGACAGCTCAGAGAAAGAAGCACCTCAGTTGTTTTCAGGGTACCATCATTTTCCTACTCGGGGCTGTAGGGGATTTTAAAGTATATGTATCACTTGTTTCTGTGTGTGAAAATGTTTTTAGTTGGTTTCTGTTTCTGTTGGGAGTATGGTTTCTTTTGAAGCCCCATGCTCAGGAGTAAACCCTCTGCAGAAACAAAGCTAAGGGAGAGCAGAGGTCCCAGTGCTTGTTGCCTGCGCCGCCCTGCGTGCTCCCTTTGTCTTATATCACACGGGTGGTACCCCTGGGTATGAGGTTGTTTCAGAAAGCCATGTAAACATTGCTTTGGAGGTCTGGTTTTAGAAAGGGAATTGGTAAACAACTACAGGACATAAAAGTTAATTTAAAAAAAGGTAGGACTTCAAGAGGGATTTTTAAAAAGGAAAATAAAAGTTTGTTTTTGCTACTGATGCAATTATTTTTGGGAACGGCATGTATTTATGGCAGTCAGCCTTCTCACAGACAGCCTTCCTTCCCTAGCAGCAGGTTTTCCACCCCTCCCCATGTGCCAGCACCTCACCTGACGTGCGTGCTTTGTGTTCTGCTTTTGCAGGAAGCTGTGAGGGCTGCTGAAGATGTCTGATAGTCTGGATGTTGAAGAGAAACCTCCAGCCCCGCCGTTGAGAATGAACAGCAACAACCGTGATTCTTCAGCACTAAACCACAGCTCCAAACCGCTCCCCATGGCCCCCGAGGAGAAGAACAAGAAAGCCAGGCTGCGCTCCATCTTCCCGGGAGGAGGGGATAAAAGTAAAGTATCAGCATTGGGTGGCTGCATCCTTCTCTCGCTCTCTGTTGGTTGCTGGGTTTACGTTCTGCCCGTTTTCTTTCTGTTTCATTTGCAGAACATGATAATTCAAGTCCTGAGGCCTTCTGTTCCAATTACTCTAGTAACATGTTTCAGAAGAGGAGGAGGTATTCAGGCAGTTCCTGCTTTGTCTCTGAGAAGGCAGTGGGACGCACGCACACTGTGCCGCTTGCCTTTTAAAAATACCCCTATGGTTCATTTGGGGGAATCCTTTTCTTTGGATTTTGCTTTGGGTTTGCAGTAAAACCAGAGATGAGATCGTATGCTTTGCAAAACACGTTTGCAGAAGTGAGAAGGCAGTATGCCTGACACTTTATTTCAGTGCTCTTGCATCCCGTGGATGGGAGCAAGGCTGTTCTTGTTTATTCCTATTGCAGTGATAATGGATGCAGAATGGCTTGTTTTACAACCTGCTGGATATGTTCACAGTGTCTCTTAAAAATGCAGGAAACAGCATTTCAGTTGCATTCTTTGAATTGCGTTTGCAGAAGGAAGTGAGTCTTGAGTTACTTTATTTGCAGAATCAAGGAGGTAAACTAACCCTCTTTTTTTTAATGCTGTCAAGCTGATGGGTGCTGAGGGAGCCGACTGATGTCTCTGCAGGGCCACTCTGGATTATCTTTGAAAGGTGGCACATTTCCCAGTGAGAGGGGAAAAAGATGAATGTCACTTCTGTCTTCAAGGAGAAAGTCCAAGGAGCTACGCAACAGTCAGCCTCTGTAGGTGACTGGGAAAACAGTGGAGTAAACTTCCCTGAAAACCATTTGCGAACGTCTAAGGGATAAGAATGTGACCAGGAGTACTGAGAGAACCTTGTGAAACACAATGGTGGAGGAGATGTTGCACCTGGGGGCAAATGGCCCCATGCATCTGTGCACACTGTGGTCGTCCTGTTGGAAAGCACTTCTGCAGAAGCTGTGGGGGTCCTCACAAGCAAGAAGCCAGTCCTGCCAGCAGTGTGCCCCTGTGTCCATTCTGGGCTGCATGTGGAAGTGCTGCCAGCAGGTGAAGGAATATGGTCGACCCTCCACTCCATGCTTTGTGGGAGGATGTAAAGAAGACAGGGTCAGACCTCTCTGCGTGGTGTCCGGTGCCAGTACAAGAGGCAGAGTGACCAGTACAAGGCCCAGTGACCTTGTCCTGAGTGCTCGTCTCTCATAATGTCTGTGGTGGGACAGACCCAGACCTCAAATGGAGCTGGCTGCGTCGCATCCCAAACCGCTGCCTTCTGGGAACAACGTGAATTTTCAGTTGGTTCATTTTAAAGGCCAAAATCAAGCAAGCTGGGGGAGATTTTAATTCCCAGAATGACGTGGGTCACTTCTTCCCCTGACCGCTGGCACGTCAGCATGTCACTGCTCTGAGGGAGCATCTATAAAACAGGAGGTGCTGAGCATGACATACAGAGATGGGAGATCTAGAAACAGCCCCTCCCAGAAATGCTTGGTGACATTAAAAATAGACATAATTAACTATCAGTCAGAGTAGTCTTAGGAAACATGCAAGTATCATGATTTTAAATGTTATTGGGAGTAACATTTAAGAAAGCTAAGATTTATTGCTTAATTTTGATGAGTGAAATAATAAATGGAAGAAATTTAACTTATCTGGCCAAGGCCCTGGAGGTGGTTGTGTGTCATGCTTGTCTGGTGGCTCAGGGCATCAGCTGCCCAAAGCGTGCTCTGCACACTCAGTGACACGGTTTTCAGAGTCATCCTGCTTATAAAACCAGAAGATGATTAATATGGCTGCTCTCATGGGTGCAGTGCTTCGCAGCCTCACGGATTTACAGCAGTAGCCCAGTGCTTGTGCACAGAAATGAAGGAGGTGCTGTGGCAGGGTGTTTGTGACCCATGTGCAGGACCTCACTGGCCCGCCAGGCAGAGCGCAGGATGGCTGTGCTGAGGTGCAGGGCTGTGCAGGGCGGCCAGCACTGTTTTGCAGCACTCTTGCAGTGTCTTGGTATTCAGTTGTGGTTTGAGCACTTCTGCGTTTAAGGCCTTGCTTTGGTAAGCTGCTGATGTCTGTGGGACCCTCTGTGCTTTCATAGCCACATCCCAGAGCACTTGACCTGTGTGCCTTGGCCCAGCTCCTCTTGTCCCATCCTGAGGAAGGTGTCCCCAGGAAATGGAGGCTGAGGAAGCCAAGGCAGAGGTACTGAAACACCTTTCCAGCGTCACATGGGCGTGAAACCCACTCCCCATAACCTATTAAAGCGTGAAGTTGGCTCTTCCCTGTAATGCAGTGGTGGGAGCTGTAGTGGAGTTCACAGTGTTAGCTTTTTCTTCCAGCTGAGAGCTGTTTCCTCAGGAGAACTGAGAGCAGGAAGAGCTGACTTGTGCTCTTCAGCTGTTTGAATACGTCCTTGCTGTGTTGGTTAAGCTACCTTAGTTACTGTGCTGGGCAATAAATCAACACTGTGCCTGAACTGGTGGCTCCACAGGGGCCCTACAGGATATTGAAGCTAAAGAACAGTGTAGTCAGCAGACCCCCATGGCTCACAGCCTCCTTGTAGCTCACTTCTAGTGCTTACCTGCAGATGGAAATGGAGTCTGACTTTAAGTTTTCTGGATGCTCCTGGATCCAGGGAAGAGGGAATAAATAACAGGATATGGTGCTGGACTTGGACATGAGGAGAGCAGCAAGCAGGAGAAGGGAAGAAGAGCAGGCTTGCAGGAGAGGGGATGAAAGAAGAAGCAGGGCAGGATGAGGAGGCGAGCAAACAGGAGGGCATGGCGTGAGGTCAGTCTTCTCCTCTCTGGAGGAAGGCTGCTGCTCAGCTGACTCACACTTCTCTGCTGAACAACTGTTCTTTTAGAGTAATAATAATAATACAGATGATGATGCAGCCTGTGGAAGACAGCACTCTTTGCTTGTTCTCTTTCCATGTAATAGCTGCTGAGGGAGTGTGGGTGGGCCCTTGTGGCTAACTGCTCTGCATCAGCACCGCAGTGTGGGGGGCAATTACAAGAAAATAAAATGCAGTATAGAACCCTTGAATCCAAACAGTCCCTGCTCCAAAGTATTCATGCCCTATTGTATTGTTTTGCCAGCTTACATAAAACAGGAGCAGTGTGGGTTGCAGGGCACAGACAGAAGTGTCAGAGCTTTTAAGTAGTGAAGGAGATAGACAGTGTTGAAAGAAGAATCCTCATTCTGTATCTGGTTGATGCCATGTTGGTGTTTGGAGCATAGGCAGTATGTGTGCAGTCTGGCTTGTGAAGCAGGAGCAGACCATGGGAAGGAGCTGGGATGCATGTCCTCTGTGGGAGTGCTGCTCCTGAGGAGCACTTCCTGTAATGCCTTTGGCTGTTGCTTTAAACTGAGTTTGATGGCCTTTTAAATCCAGATTTCCCTGCATGTGCTTGCCACTGGATGAGGTAGGAGTAGCCAGTTTTGTTATCTACAGTGAAAAATTATATATGCTGAACAAAAGTGACGTCTTCCAACTGGCAACATTTATCCTGGAAATTAAAGCAACAACACCTTTGAGATAAAAGAAGGTTAAAAGCCTTTATGTTATATGTGATATATTGCTGCTATCGTTACTGAATGTCAAATGAAAATAATTCATCAATTAACATTGTGGAGGAGCTTGCAGTACAGATGAAAGGTGACGTTAAATTATTTAATGAGGATAAATGCAACAGTGCAGAGGAAGGATTAGAAACATCCTAAGGACTTTAATTAGGATGAGCAGAGTATCTTCCTCTAAATGAGGCTGTAAGGTAGAAGAAGAAAAATGTGCAAAGAGAGCTTTCCTTTCTTGTTAGATAAAACATTACTTACACTGATTTGCTCCATGAAGCTGTGCTACCTGTGAGCAAAGCAGACGTGAGGGGTGCTGGTACAGCCCAGGGGTGAGATGCTCAGCAAGTGGGCAGGTATAGTAGTGGGACACAGCAGAGTGGTGATTGTATGTCCGTGAGCAGAGAATTGCTTTATGTTAGAAGGGCAGTGCACCACAAGGTGGGTTTTACCAAGCTGAGTCCTGGCTGATGTTGGTAGGAAGGGAAGCTGGAGTCTGAGATAAGGAACAAACTCTTCACGCAGCTGTAATGTGTGTAGCATGGCTGTCAGCAGCGCCGCAACGAGGAGTGTGAAAGGTGAAGATGGGAACTGAGCAATTGCTCCTTTCTGTCCTGCTGATGTGTCACTATGACACACGTATACGCTTTCATATTGCCCTTAATCGTGGTGACGTGGTGGCGTTTAGAGATGCTGATGGAGTACTTGTGGTGAGCACAGCACAAACCTGCCTGGCTCGGGGGCTCTCACAGTCATTAATGTGAAGTCACATCAGCACAACAGAGTGTGATGAGGGCATGTCACCAGGTGGGCAGGGGGTGGTAGGAGGGGCAGCAGAGGAGAGGTGGGATGCTAAGGTGTAGATAACTCAATGTAGTGACACGAGTTGATGTGATTTATTTATTTTCATTCAGTGTGAGCTTTGTGTTCAGCTTTCTGAGTTCGCGTTAATAACTTCCACATTCTGCAAGCAAGCACCATGATATTTGCTCTGCTCCAGCTGTGGGCACGTAACTTCTCACTGAAACAACGAACACATTGGGTAGCGTGGCATTGCCCTTCAGCTGTGTGCAATCTGCCCCTGGCACGAAGGGACCCAGCAAAGAGCTCCGCACAGTTATGTTCACCCACAGCAGAGAAGGTGCTTGGCAAGCCAGAAGCTCAGTGCCTGCCAGCAGGCTGGGGTCTGAGCGCAGGTTGCCTTCGTCTGTGTGTTTGGGAGAAGTTCAGAGCCAGCGTTGCTGTTGCCCAGGCCTGTCACTGTTGCACGTGGATTCTCAGTGCAGCCTCTCAGCCTTTCTTCTGCTTGTTCTTTGTCAGCTTTCTTCAGCAGCTGGGCTGAAGGGAGGTTTGCTGGTATTGAAAGCAAAGGAGGTGGATGACCATAAGGGATGTTGTTCCCATAAGGTATTAGATAAGGAAGAGAGGAGAAATGTGTGGGCTGACTGGCTTCCAGGTCTGTTTCCCTCAGTAAGGTACTTCCCAGTCTGTGAAGGCTGGCCAACAGGCTTCAAAAATATGTTTATATTCCTTGAAACCTGACTTTTATGGATATATATCTATAGTTAGTTGTAAGCTCAAATGAAGCTTTTCCAGTGGCATTTATGGAATTTTGTTGCTGTGCAGATGCTGTGGTTCCTTATGCAGGAAAAGCTGCTGTGTCAGTCTTCTGCTTGAGTGAGGAGCAGGAGCAGGGCCTTCGTCTCCTTCTGAGCTGCCTGCTTTCATTGAACTTGCAGGGACTGGTTATCTTCATATCCTTTCCTCTCTGATTTGGCTGATTCTGATGGATTCACAGCATGCTGGAGAAGACAAACTCGTACAAACAGGCACTGTGCACATCCTGGGTTCTTCACTTCTGCAGAACCCAGAGTAGGAATGTAATGGCTAGAGATGAAAACTCCAGTGAAGAAAAGAACTGATAATAGAATCCATAGTGCTCAGAGGTGACCTAAGAAGGTGACTCCATGACCTTACAGCCCCATGCTTTGGCAACCTCTTGGAAAAAAAAAAACAAAATCAGATATATCACCTTCTAGACCTTCTCAAGACAAGGGCTGACAGGCTGGTATTGCATTAACTTGGGTCTCATGGTCGAGTAAGATAAACTCTGAACTGTTTTTCACACGTAAAATACTGTTTTGAGTGCACGTGATTGTGAAATTTCTGAAGTAAAAAGCTGTGCAGAAAATAAGTGCTTGTTAACACTTTGCTTCTAGCCAATAAGAAGAAAGAGAAAGAACGCCCTGAGATCTCTCTTCCTTCAGACTTTGAACACACGATTCATGTGGGGTTTGATGCCGTCACTGGAGAATTCACAGTAAGTTACTGCTGTGTTGTATATTTATTAAAACTTCCAGTTCCTTTATGGTAAAATAGCTGCCTGTTGCCAGAAACTACAGATGACAGCAGCCAGGCTGCAAAGAGAGACCTTTATTGGTTGAGCTTAGGGCTTGGAGTGTTCTGCTTCTGATTCAGGCTGCTTTTTCCCCAAGGATTATTGGCAATGTTTGCGGAAAATGAAAGCTAGGAAGAGCACAGGTGTACACTTCTGTCAATCCCACCAGCTGTTACAGGGCTTGGTTATTCAGTCCTTAGAAAAGCATTGAAAAATCCCACACATAGTGCATAGTGTGTCTCTCTGCAGACAGTCAGCCCCAGTGTGCAAAGTCCAGCTGCTCTGCAGACAGCTCTTGGAGGTGCTCAGGAAGTGGCAATGTTGTCCATTCATTTTAATCCCGTAATCTTCAAAATACATCCATGGGTTAGGTGCTCAGATGCATTTCTGTGCTAATAAAGTAGCAGTCAGCTTGCTCTACTTATATCAGAAATTACATGAAGCGCTGGGAAAAATGAGTCTGATAGAAGCTCCTTGAAGTCTGCAGGGGACTTCAAAGCATTTTCTCTCAGTCTGTTGCCTGGTGCTGAAACCATTTGTTAGTGAAGTGAGGATGGCAGTGAGTTTACATTTGATTGAGCTGTGGAGGTGCGAGCAAACACGAGCAGTTGTGTGTGCCATCAGCAGTACCCTGTGAGCTGAGTGGTCGGACCGCGTTGTCACTGTATGCCACACTGGTGTGTGTGCTGCATACACCACACAGGATGGGACAAATCATCTTCCCGGACAAAGTACAGCTGATTTCTGGAATTTATTTATCACTTTTTTACTTTTAGTGCCACTTCTGTTTACCAGAAACATTCCCAAAGGCCAGAGGGTTTCTGTACACTGCAGCAGCATTAGCAGCAGTAAAAGGAAAAAAAAAAAAAAGAAAACTTAACGGTAGCTTGTCTTCAAAGGAGTGAAACTGAAATATTCTTGTAATTAAGAAACACAATTACAGTTAAAATATGTAGAATAGTTAATCGGCTTTTTTAAAACAGATGTCACTTGTAAACACTTCTTACAGCCAAAGGAATAGTGACTCCTCCCATGCAGCTTGCCAGCACAGGTCTCATCCTGCAGTCCAAGCAGAGCAAAGTGTCAGCCAGCAAGGGCACGGCTCTGTTAGGGACTTGTGTCGGCCCCTGCAGGGTCTGTGTATGCAAGTGCTGCATTTCATGTCACGCAGGGCATGTTTGATTTGTCCCAGCCTGCGTACAACTGGTGTATCAGCTGGGCAGTCCTACCAAAGGGGCTGCCATGAGCCGTGTCAGCTGAAGTGTCTCGCTGTCTGGTGATCACGCTGTCTCCTTCAGGAGTTTGGAAGTGCCATGGGAATGTGCAGTAAGCGTGTGAATGTGTGGTTTCTTTTGTTTGCTTGCTTTTGTGTTTCTGTTTGTTTGTTTCAAATGATGACAGTTGCTGTGTGTGTTTGCTCTGCTGGTTGTGCAGTGCATTGAGCCATTTGCTAACAGCCAGCAGTCACCCTCCACTGCATTCCCTGATTCCCCACAGCTGCATCTCCAGTCAAAGCTGGGAACACCTGCATGGGCTCCTAAGCTTTGGCTTTCAGGTTTGAGCATCAAGCTGTGTTGTTGCTCCTGAACATATATGTGTGTCGTATGTCCATTTCACTGTGCTTGGGGCAACCACATTTGCTAAGAAATAGGACTGAAAGTTCCAAATAAAACTGGCTTGAAGCTGTTGGGTGGAAGCATGCTTCTAGAGGGTCTTATTGATCTATTTTGAAGAAACATTTTCTGAATGGAGGAAGAAGCGTGGTTTGCAAGGCTTTGGTGTGAGTTCTGTGAGGCATTCATTTTTGAAATGGTTTCCTGATCCCCATTCTAGAACAAAACATGTTCCAACTTTCTGAGTTTCACAATGATAATATTAGCAAGTGGGAGAAAGGTGTGGTGTAGACCCAACGAAGTTGAACACTGTTCCTCTAATAAAGCCTTTCTTTTGAATTGCCTCATTTTTGTGTGGCACTTGCTGATCATTTGGGTTATGACAGCACACAGCCTCCTGGTGTGAAATCTGGATGTGATCCCATGGCTGCTTTCTCCATGGCACTCTGTTGACTCATGCTCTGGTCTGTTGTGATGTTGGGGCTGGAGAAGCATTTTGGATGTGTAGAGCCATTCCGAATTGCTTTATGAACTGGACAATCAGCAGAAGCCTGGATATTTATCTTTTTGCGTTATAAAAATTTTTAAGAATGAAATCCTGAGTAATTTTTCCAGTCACTTGCTGTTGATCCTCAGCAATGTGTTTTTTATAAGGGAGAGAAAAACTGGTATGAAAAAGAAAAGAGGGGAAATAATGCTTCCAAACTTTGCAATGATTGTGATTTTTCTGTTTTCCTAAGCCTGTCTTCCTGTAGCCTGTCCACCACCCAGTCTATTTGATATCTGCCTCAGAGCTCCCATTTTAGATGGGTCTTTCCCCACTTTGGCCCACTGGTTTCACCTCCTACCACCTTCTAAGTTGTCCCACATTCTGTTTTAACTTTCTTTTCTTTCTTTATTTACGTCCATTACAGCCAGATCTCTATGGCTCACAGATGTGCACAGGGAAGCTCCCAGAGGTGCGTCACAGGCCCAAAAGAAGCTTGCATCAAAGTGCTTCTTTGAGATGTCATAGCACTGCAGCAGCAGGTCGATGTGTGTGCAGTAGATTTGTTGCTTGGCTTATCCCACTTTTTTCATTAATCCCAAACTCTGGAGGCCCATGTCACACATTGTTTTGCAGAGAACTTAGGAAGAAGCTATATTGAAATGTTTGTCTCTTGTTGGGGTGGCACCAAGGGTTAAGCTTAAATGCACTTCAGGTGTAGTGTTCCATTCCCAGGCCCTACAGTTTGCTGGTAGATGGTAGCCGTGCAGTAAATGGGGAAAATTACAGGCTCTCAAATTTAGGAAATTATACTGGATATTTAAAGCAATCTTTTGTTAATACAATTCCAATGCAGAGCTGCAGCTTTCAGCGTTCAGATCAATTTTCAAATGCCTTCCTTGTTAGCTGTTTGAGATTTCATACGAGGCATTGGCACTCAGCCTGCATCCTGAATTTCTGCATTTCTACAATGGACAACTTAAAACACTGCAGGAGCTCAAAAAAGAGGCATCCTTTGCAGCAGCAGCTGCGGTACAACTCAGTGTTACAATTTTGAGAATTTAAATGCAGAGGCTTAACCTCTCTGTGGTATCTGATGTGCTGAAAATTATTGTCAGGGTGGGGTTTACCTTTTGATCAGACAGCAGTGATCATTTCAGCCATGTGTTTGCATTATTAAGCATTAAAAATCCAGTGTAAAGCTCCTAAAATACACGGCGTTGTCCACAAATATAGAATAGTCTTGTCATGTCTGCACTGAATCACCAGGAAAACAAGCTAATCCTCAAATCATTATTCCATGGAAGAGCAATGTTGATTGAAAGATGAGATTCATGCACTTTTTTTCCTATCACAATCATAACTTTCTTTTCTTTTTAAAGTCGGATCCTGGTTTTAGCTCTGTATTTTGATAGAGAAGAGAATGATTGCATCTACTGTATATGCTTCTAATTTTAATTGTAAAGCATCAATCAGAATTTCTGAAAGTAATCTTACAGGTAGCATGGGATCTTGGTAAAGATCTGTACAACTGCAGCTGTAGTATGCTCTTAATTCACGTTCTTTCCACTTGACATCTGCAGGGCATTCCAGAGCAGTGGGCCAGGCTACTACAGACCTCCAACATAACAAAACTAGAGCAGAAGAAGAATCCTCAAGCAGTTCTAGATGTCCTCAAATTTTATGATTCCAAAGAAACAGTTAACAACCAGAAATACATGAGCTTTACGTCAGGAGGTAAGTGAACATCCTGCTGCAAAAAAGGGGACGTCCAGCTGAAGTTCTAGAATGTCCAGTGGTCAACAGTCAACCTCAGAAAATCACACTGTGGGATGCTCCACGTGTGAGATGAGTTCATTTGCCCTTTTGTCCTCTGACTGTCATTGATACTCTGACTTCTCGTTTTGGGAACTAAATAAGACACCAGATGGAGCGGTTGCTGCCATCACAGGCATTTGTGGCCAAAAATTGTGTTTACTTTTGTTTCTTCTTTGCATCCTTCTTTCTTCTCAGTTTGGGGTACAAAGGATGTCTGTTCAGTCCATCAGTTACTGTTGGCACCTAAGAGCAATAAGCTCTGAGGAATTTTTGTGTTATTTTATGAAGAATTTTAAAGCTTTTTACATGAGATATTTTTATAGAGAAGATAAGGCTGCTACCTGTAAATGCGCAAAGAAACTGCAAATGGCTGCTTCAGCGGAGCCCAAAACGGGCTCTGGCCACAGGGGAGAAGAAGGAAGGCAGTAATGATGTCCAGAGCAACCTCTGCAGCATTCCAGGAAGATCCTCATGAGCTAGGCATTACCTTGCTAAAGCCTGCAGACATTGGTGTCATTTTTTCTCTTGGTTGTGTATAGTCTGCAAAATTGTAGTACAGCACTGCAAAAACAAGAAAGCAAGAGCAAGTCTGTGCTGTGGTTTGCTCTTTTTTTGTTTCCTTTGGCCTATTTTTTTCATTTTGCTTAACAAGCACTGGCTTGCTATAAATCCAGCAAAAAAAGCAGAGGATTTCCTAAAAGCAGTGTATCTGAGTTCTGTGTTGATGTGTTCTGCTGTTTCTTAATAAGTGAGACACATTCAAAATGAAAATATCAGCAAGGTACATTTACTGTGGTAAAGCCTGTGTTGACATGTTCAGCTAATGAGGGGCTGTCTGCCTCCAGCAGCATTGCACACTTAACCTGCAGCCGTTCAAATCCTCCTTGTAGAAGTCTGGCAGCAGGGTCTCTCATTTCTTCCCTTTGCTGGTTCAACCCATACAGCCTCCAAAACACAGAGTGGGGCAGCAGCTCTGAGCTCCTTCTACAAACTGTGCAGTTCTTTCCAGAAGGTGTTAATATTTGCCATTGTTTGTAGGGAAAGCATCTTTTTCCTAAGGTTCATAATTGAAGAATTTAACTGTCTGTCTTGACACTTAATGTCCATTAAGGTAGCAAGTGCTTCTGTGATGAGTGCTGAATTCACAATAATTAGTGTTTGCTCCCAAACTCAACATTACCCACAGTATGAGGGAGGAGTGTATCTGTGTTCAGCATTGAAAGTAGGACTTAACATCTTGACAGAGCTGTTACTGCACTGAGTTGCAATAAAGTGCCCAAACCATGGGGCTCCCCAGAACCCCTGGGGGTTGTACACTTAGCAAGCCAGAGAGCATCACTGCGTGCAGCTTATTAAACAAACAGCTCTCGGGGGAACAGAAGCATTGGATGTTAAAGAACAATTTGCATTTCTTTTTTTTTAACCATTTTTCTTTGTATTTTATTTACTGGCAAAGCCGGGATAGCAGTAGACTGGAGGAACAGAGGAAAAAAAAACCAACACCCTGCTATATTGTTACTTTGCTTTCTTTGTGAAATCACTCTTGCTACTGCAAGGATGTTGTGAAAGAAAAACAGTGTCAGTGTGAATATACTGCTGTGTGGGATTCCCCATAGCAGATACTGCTTTGTAACTGTGTTGCTTTCCATACACATTGCAGATAAAAGTGCCCACGGATACATAGAAGCTCATCCTTCGGTGAGTGTGAATGTCACCTTTTCCTTCTGTAGTGCTTGGCTGCAGAACAGGCAGTGAGCTTTGGCTTCCGTGAGGTCGTGCTGGCCTGGTGGGCTGCAGGGAGGTACCATCTCAGTGTCTCCCAGAGCACCAATCTTCTAATTTTCCCTTTAAGAACTTTCCTACATATCAAAGTCTGGGTTTGCAGCCAGAAGATTGCTTACTGTTCTTAGCCGTGGTGGAATATATAATTCACAACAATATGCAGTACTGTCTAATTAGCCCGTTTTAATATAGCTTTAGCAACTTACAGTTCGTTTCTATTAAATTTCATGATTTGTCCTCAGTGCAGCTGGTTATGTAGCTGAATATGAATAAGGTTATAATTGATATGTAACTCACTGGAGCCATTGAAAGAAAGTTTTAAGTAATGATTCACTCTAATTAATACTGAATTGCCATAGCAATCCCAAAGATGTACTCATGACATTCGCATTAATATTGACCAGATTTATTAGTGTTAATGTTGCTGCTTTAAATAGCAAATGATTGAGTGGGAATTTGGCCTTTATTTTCAAGTGCTAAGCAACATAATTTTAGATCTGTGATTACACAGCAGAGACGGTGTAGAATTAAATGAAAATCATCTTTGTTTACTTTATTTGTTGTTGTTGCTTTTCAGTTGATGCCTCTTTCATAGAACAAAACTTCTAAAGGCAATTCAGGTCCCACGGGGGCACTGTGGGGCCTTCCAAGTATCTGTCCCCATCTGTGGCATCCAGAGGGTGCTGCAGTGCTCCAGTCTGTGCTGGGGCTCAGCCCTGGGGAGGTGCCCATGGGCAGCATGTGGGCTCATGCTGTCCTGCAGAGCAAACTGCTCCGACAGGAGTGAGCAGCCCTTGCAGTCACTGTAATTTCATTTCACTCCTTAATGGGGCTCTGGCATTAAGTAATATGACATTGTATATGTTCTAGCTGCACAGTTCAGTTCTGTCAGACCAAATGTGGAGCCCAGTGGAAAAAGTAGTTAATAAGAGTTGAACAGAACAGAAATGTGATTATTCCCTTCCTTATTTTTTCCTAGATCATCTTTTCCCCATGTAAGCAAACCGCTCATGATGTACAGAAAGAGATACGCAGATTTAATATATGACAGTGCCATACACCTTTAACACTGCTCTTTAAACCAGTGTTTAGAATATCTTATGTATCAGTCTCTACTTATACATGCCATATTGGTGGCCTTTTTCTCCCTTTACCATTAAAAGGCTGGTGCTGGAGCAGGGTCTCATGGAGCACGCTGTGTGTGTTGCCAGGCATAGCACAGGTATGGCGAGGGGCTCCTGCTGCCTGCAGGGCAAAGCGAGGCAGAGGTAGTGGGGAATCTGTTTGCTGCCTTATGATTAGGGAAGGAGGACAATAGCGAAAAAGGAGCTGCTGAACAGGGAAATTTGGCTCTGTGAAAGCATGCAATATGACCACCCCAGGGGTGAAATAAAAGAGAAACAAGCAGCCTTTCCCTGCAAAATAAAATTCCTGGCAAGACAATGTGGGAGGCTTTGCGTGTTGAAGTGTGTTAATTAACCTAGCCAGCAGACACCTGTTAACTTAATTAACTGCTACCATTTTTGCAATGCCAAAGCAATTAACTAGTAGCCAGGTGGGGTTTCTAGTGATACATTCAAACATTACTTTTGGTAAAACCAGACTTTGAGAAAACTGATGGGAATGTTTTAGCTGTTTTCATATAATTTATCGCTCCAGTGATGTTTGGGCACAGTTCAGGAGCCCACACGTAGTTCACTATGAATAAGTATGGAGTGAAAATATAAAACACTGAGGAGAATTAACAAAGCATGGTAAGCTTTAACCTTTAAGTGGTGGTGGTGGACTGAAGGGTGTGGGCCTTGCTGTAAGGATGCAGAGGCTGTTGGTGATATCTGAGCAGACAGAAGTTGTTCATACTTACCAGACCTCCCAGTGCCCAGTGGTGGCTGTCACTCATGGTACTGTCTGTCTGCAGAGCACAAAAACAGCATCGGAACCCCCGTTAGCACCATCAGTTTCTGAAGAAGAGGATGAAGAAGATGAGGAAGAAGAAGATGACAACGAACCTCCGCCTGTTATTGCACCGCGGCCTGAACACACGAAATCAGTAGGTCCTGGCTTTGGGCAGCACTGCTGTGGTGCCATTCTGAGCTGTGTGTTTGTGGGTGAGGGCTGCAGTACAGCCATGGGCTATTGCTTCACCCAACCTACTGATGCCAGGAGATCTGCTTGAGCTTAATTGTCTAGTTGGGAGTTTCCTGTGATGCTGATTAAAACAGTGAATTTTATCTTAGTGTCAGATAAGAGGTAGCACTGTGTCGTTCAGTGCTACTGCTGTAACAGTGCACAAGTTGGTCCACAGGACCTGTGTAGGGAGAGCAGTCATCAGGTGCCTTTCACACTCCTGTGGGATGTGTAGAACTGTCCCCTGGAGGTACCCCTCCCTCTCCACATGTAAGGAGTTAAATAAACTGCTTAGGGTTGCACTCTTGCATGACAGAAGTTTGGTGAGAAGCATCCTACCCAGGTGTGCATTGTAAAGAGCAGGCAGAAGTCTAAAGGACTGGAATGCAGTTCCTAGTGGAACTTAAAACTTGAGATCACCAATGAGAAGTTAGTTGAGCAGTTGAGATTAGTTGCGATGAGAAAAGGGAAATGCTCTGTTTCTGTTCAGGCACCTGTCCTAACTGATGAAACCACTCCTAATGCTGAGTATTTCTGTTGCAAAACTGTTGCCTTCAGTGCTATGCTGGTGCCATCCCTGAAGTTTTTAAGAGTTCCATTAGATCAGTCATTTTGTATCCCACATAAACAGATGAGCAGAAGGGAACAAGGCTCTCAGACCCCAATACATCTTTATCTCTAGTCTGTCAACACAGTAAATTAACCATTTGTCACCTTCCAGAAAATAAATGAAAATTGAGCCCTGACCCTGAACTTGTATAAAGCTAGCCTTTGTTTTTCCTTATCCACTTGGAGAAGCGGAGAGTGAAAATGAACGTTTGAAGCCCTGGATGTGGCGGGTAGCATCTTCTGGCACCTCTGTTTGAAATACAGTTTCAGGGCACCTCTGCAGGTCACCTTTTTGACATGAACTATTCATTGTCACAGATCTACACGCGCTCCGTAATCGAACCTGTCGCTGCACCAGCACCAGCTAAAGAAGCCACCACTCCCCAGCCTGAAAACTCCAACACAAACACTTTGTACAGAAACACAGACCGGCAGCGGAAAAAATCCAAGATGACAGATGAGGAGATCCTAGAGAAACTGAGTATGTATTCTGTATTTCCTGTTTGGTAAAGCAGCGTCCTGTGTGCATATCTCAAGTACGTGGAGAAGCGTTCATCTCCAGTTCAGTACCACTGGGTCTCACAACTCAAACTGTTACTGTGCCTGTAGGGAGTGGGAGAACACTGTGGGCATTCCTTCTGCCTCCAGGGGCAGCTCTGACTGAGTTGGATTTGCCTGAGCTTCTGTCTGTGCTGAAGGCTAAAGAGGAGATTATTTCTGCTTCAGCAGAAGGCTGTGGCCTAGTGAATGTCCTAGTGAACTCCAGTGTGCTAATGCCCAAAGTTAAAAGAATATTTGGCTTCCTAAATTATCTTAAATTCCTGACTTCTCCCCAGTCATGAGAGCCAATGTATTTTGCAGAAATTTCTTGGATTTGTTTTTTTTTTGTTTTTTTTTTTTTTTGTGTGTGTGTGTTGTTGGTTGTTGCTTTTGTTTGTTTGTTAACCTGTAGACAGTTACAGAATGAAGCAGATTCCTTCAGCCTCCATTGGGTCTCCTCCCCAGGATGTTCTAGTGATGTAGTTACTGGGGTTACCATCATTTCTACCATCGTTTCTGAGCTTCCTGTTAGAAGAATTCCCATTTAGTCAGAGGACTCCTTTGAAGGAACCGTGGGTAGAGAAGAACAGATGTTTTCAGTGTACCCCAGAAGAAAATACTTTTTATAGCAATCCTTATTTTATTTCTTAGCTTTATACTTATAAAGATGCTTCAACGAGGCACACATGTGACCTGACCAGGTAAAACTGCATTGCAGGTGTTTCTCAGGAGCTATAGCCTCCTGCGTACCCACTGTGTATTCCTCAATTTTTGTGGCACTGTGACATAGCTAATTCCCAGTGAGTTACTACTGGAATCCTAGCTGTTGTCCCTAAAGCCCTCCATGGATCATGTAAACACATGAAGCTCTTAGTGATTCTATAGCACAACCCATTTAATCAGCTTCTTGCACATACTAGCTTGCAGCTCTGTGTTATCAGACAGTAACCTGTTGGGTTCTTAAGATACCTTAGCTCATTCTGTGTCTCCTGCTACCTGGTAGCACAGTCAGTGGATTGACTCCTGCCCTCTGTGTTTATCTCAAAGCTGTTAATATTATGCCCAGGCTTCTTCCCAGTAATCCTTCGGAGGCTAATTGCTGCGAAAGCCAACCGTGGTGTCACACATTCCTTCCCTGCCACCAATGGTGCATGTCACTGCAGAGGCTGAAGCCTTTCCTAGCTGTGAGTGCTGCTGGTGTTGGGGTGTTTGTGCCTGCAGGACTGCGTAGGACTGGATGTCACTGCCGGTAGGGGGCGGTGGCGGGACAAGTTCCATGGCTTTGGCTGGGGAGATAATTAAAGAATTAAGGTGTTTATTCCAGAGCAGGAGGTTCACCTGCAGGTATGTCAGCTTATAAGGGGAGAGAATATAGCTTCTTCACCTGAGGCTGTTTGAGGCAGGCTTCTGCCATGAGATCTGCAGGCACGTGCATACTTGAGTGTAAGCATGCGTATTATTTATTGACACTTGTGGACCTCAAATGGAGGCTGAGCCCTTAAGTTACTGCACGTTATGCCTCTGAAGTGTTATGTGCTCTCATAGTTCATTTTTTTTTCTTAAGAACTTGATTGTTGAACAAGGTCTGAAGATCTGCCTTGGGCAAACTGAGATGTGGGCAGTGAAAATCTTTCTTTGCTTTCATGAAGCTATCTGAAATTGTGGCCAGTGCTTGTTTGCAGTAGTCCTGGGCTGATTACATCGAAGCATGTGTGTTGTGTTGGTTTTTGTTTGCTTTTGAACTCACAGCACCTCTTCACCTTGCCGGCTTCCTCTGCAATTGATTTCATGCTTCTTTTATGAAGGTGTCCCCTGCCTTCTTTTATCTTAAATTGCTTTCCTAATTCTTCTCTGCTTGAAATAAGCTGGGCTTTTGTAGAGACAATTTCATTACATGTTTTCCTAGGGAGTAAAGCCTGTAATATTGAGATAAGATCAAACAAAACTCTCTGTAATGAAATCATGAATATGTTCTGCTGCAGTTATAAAACAGAAGTGGCCAAATTGTGCTTTCTTATCCATTTAATTTAGGACTTGATAAAAGAAAGTTCTTAAAGACCTCACAGTAGTCAGTGTGTTAGTCTTGGTCCAGCACAGGGAGCGCTCCTCTGAGCTGGAGCTGCACACAGTCAGGCTGCTGCTTTCAGTGCTGTGCTATTGGACAGACGTTGGCTCTGTCACAGGAAATCAGCCACAATTAACAGGCAGAAGCAGCCGCTCAGGTTTTGAACTGCAGAAGTTTGAGCTGCAAAATCGGTAGTAAGTTTGGAAAATGGTTATTCAAAATGTCTTTTTTTTTTCAGTCTTTTTTTCTGTATTCTTTTCTAACACAAACCTCCATGAACTTCTGCTCTTGGTCCTGATGGGGAAGCAGTTCCATTCATTAGCTGAGAATAGCACCTCACCAGACACTGACAACACAGGGTTTTTCCTATTACCTGCCTTTGGTTAGAGAAAGGGGACCCAGAATCCCCTGATCATATTCCTCTTGGCTGAAGAGAGAGTTCACTGAGAGGGCCCATTTTTGTGCAGCAGACTAAAAGCTTCACCTTCTGTTGCACGTTTTGGTGAGTCCCACCTTGGTTGTGGTGCAGACCAGGAAGGTGGCACTGGGTGAGCTCTCGCTGCATAGGTTGCCTATTGGGAAGGATGGCACAGCCCAGGTCAGCTGCTGGTGCCCACACAGAGCTGGTGGTGCTGTGACTGTTGGAGGTGAGGAGGAGGTCGTGTGCAGGGGCAGCAGCACATCCCTGCCTCTGCTGCAGCACTTGTGTCTGTGAGCACCCTGTTCTGAGGAGTGCTTCAGCTGCAGTAAGGAACCCAACACTGAGGTCAGTGTAACTGAGGTGGAAGAAGCAATGCAGTTGCACCCGAAGGATGTGGGTTACATTGTGCTGATTATAAAGAAAAAACAATTGTCTTCTCTTGCATGGCCTTGATGCCGTTTTTATTTTCCTTTTCGTTTTGAATTTCCATTTGGTCATCAGCTTAGGTGTTGCCATTTGTATTTTTGGCAACTACTGGACCAGAAAAAACAATAGTGTTTTTGAATTACTCCTTCGGATTTGTTTGAGTTTATCAGATTTTGGCTCTTTCACTTGGTACAAGCATAGTATCCTAATTACTGCATTCTCTCCTTCCCACTGCCTACATCTCTGAGTGGGCAGGAAACCAGCAAGCTGTGCATGTTGTTGTTGTGCCTTCAGTGGCACACGTGCTCCAGACTGCTTCTGGACCTCGGCTGCCCCATGCCCCTGGCAGCAGCCCACCTGCCCTGC
Source organism: Lagopus leucura (assembly GCF_019238085.1). Lineage (NCBI taxonomy): Eukaryota > Metazoa > Chordata > Aves > Galliformes > Phasianidae > Lagopus > Lagopus leucura. Next base: position 45,753 of record NW_024964936.1, read on the forward strand.
TTTGTGCATCCTGCACCTGCCCTGGTGCAACCACAGCATCTAGTTGGTGCAGCTGTCCTTGTAGTGCCAGCTCCTGAGGAGTACTGCTGGTCTCCTTACGCAGCATGGCTCTCCTAATGGTGAAGATCAGCATTTGTGCACGGCCGAGTCAGACAAGATGCTTGTTGCCTGGATCAGAGTGAAGGAAAGGAGTGCAGCTGTTAGAACGGCACAAGCAAGGTCTCCTTTGTAACTTAACCCAATAATCAATTATGAGGATCATAGTTTCTAAAAAATAATGTTACAAGATGTACTTTTTTTTTAAAGGGTGGGACCAAAATTTTGGCAAATGACTGAAAAGCTGAGAAGATTTCTACCTGGAAAAACTATACTGTAGGCTTTCTATTCTAACAGTGACATCTGTTTATAACAATTGGTTCCAGAACCCTAGGGGCATTTAATCTTTGAGAACATTAAACCTTCTGTAGAATCAGAGAGTATTTGTCTATAAGGAAGCAAGGCTCTGTTATTTCAGATCTCATCAGTGTTTGTAAACAGAGAAGCACTTGCACTGATACTTGCTCATTTCTGATTTCCATCTCCTATCAGTTTTCTTCTGTGCTGTCAGTTCTCTGTCACACAGAGCAATCTCTGAAGGACTGTAGGAAGCCAGTTTCTGTGGGGCTGCCTGTGCTGCTGCCTGCTTTGCTGTTGTTACCCAACAGCCCACATGCAGCTGGCAGCCCTGTGCAGTGTGGCTGCATTTCTGATCTGTCTGAAGGTGGTATCTCCATTTTCAAGTGAACATCTTTTATCTTTTCTTTCTTTCAGGGAGCATTGTGAGTGTGGGAGACCCTAAGAAGAAATACACTCGATTTGAAAAAATTGGCCAAGGGTAAGTCCAGTCATGGTAACTTATACACAGACATGGGCTGGGCATTTTGCTGCTCTAATAGCAAAGTGGGAACCAGGGCAAGCTCCAGCGCGCTCAGACACTGGGTTAGGATTCTCCAGCCTCTTGCTTCTTACCAGTATTTTAACTGTGGCCAGAAGGAATTGTCAAAGACCCCTTGCTGCTGCTGCAGCAAGGAATGGGACTGGGAATCTGCTGTCCCTCAAGTGTGCAGCATACGTCTTTTAGAATAATAAATCCACACTAGGGAAAGGACAAAAAAAATCTGCTTCCTTGTGTGAGGGAACAACTTACCAAATGATACTTGTCAGCTGAATAAAAGCTCTCAATAACTCTTTAAAATACAGTACTAATAAAAATACTCTGACTGAGCAAATAACCACCCAGTTTAGAAACTGAAACAGACACAAACAAAAACAAAAACAATCAGTAGTAAGGATGGTGTAGATGTGCAGTGTACTTCACATGGAAACTCACTGCCTGCCTGATGGATCACTGCTGAGATCCTGCAGGATTTGGGACTCTATCAAAAATGATCTGCTGAGCTGTTCTCTTTGGAAACCTTACTTACTGTAATTGGGACTGATCTGCAATGCTGCCTATGTGAGGAGGCAAGAACAAGAGAAACACCCAAGCTAGATATCTGAGACACATTTCAAATATTGGCAGATTCCCTGCTTGATCCAGGTTTTCTTCCTTGGCTGTGTTGTAACTCCATGTAATGCCATTTCTGTCAGACCAGGAGCATGCTGTTGCCTGTGCATGGCAGAATGCTGCTTGCTGACATCAGGAGGTGTCATTCTGCCTTCACAGTGAGGTTTGATCTCAGAGTTGCTGACCTACAGCTGATACATACTGAAAAAAGTCAGGCACACTCATGCTCTTTTTCTGGCAGGCTTTTCAGTAGATAAATCTGATTTGATAGGACACTTCTGGGGAGGTGTTTCTTCTCCATTCACTGCATAAAACCCTTTCTGAGATTCTGGATTGCTTCCTACCTGAGTTTTGGTTCTTATTATCACTTGGAAAAATATCACTGGACACTCAGAGCCATGCCAGTATCCAAAGATAAGTGTCAGCTGAAGAAGTGAGATTCAGAATAAACGTGTGAACAGATTCTTGTTGTCAGTCACAAAATGACCGTCGTCCTCACTGTCTTGTTTTGACACTGCTAGGAGTGAGGTTGTACAAAAGTGCCTCAGCAACTGGTGGAAAGGCAAGTGGCCCTGAAAGGACATCGAGATAGGTTTCCTCTGGGATGTTGTGCAGCCAGAAAGTTGCATACCCTTCTTACAGGGGGGCTGGTGTGCTGTGGTAGTGCTGTGGGTTGAGTTAGATGGAAACAGCAGTCCTGGCGGATAGCTAGACCTGTGCTGGCTATCTTTCAGACCTTCATTGGTATTGCAGTGAACACATGAATGTGGGACTGTTTTAACACCTGTTCTCGGACTTCAGCTGTGCATGAAGGTTTTATTTAAGACTTGCTGTAGCTTTTATAATTTAAATTAAGATAGCTTTTCTTCTTGATAGTAGAACAGCGGCTGCACTCAGTAATGTACTTCGTCCCACAGTCCGTAAAGGAGTTGGGCTGGCATTTAGGCCCTCAGTGTTACACTGCAGGGAAGTGAGCAGCTTTTCAGTAGCAGCACTGAGCGGGTGCAAGGTTGATAACTGAGGTGTGGTTAGGAGCAGATTCTTACACTGGGAAAAGTGAACTGAGCAGCCCGTAGTGCCTCGTGGCTCCATGCCTTGGTAAGCAAACAAACAATGGGATGGTTTTTTTAGCCTCGTTCAGTGAACAGCAGCCAGCTGAAGCACAAGTCTGATTCAGTGCTGAATCTCTTCTTTGTAATTTGAGTCCAGTTTAGGACTGAAGGTGCTGCTGACACTGGAGGGAACTTCGTTAAGTGGTGCTTGATAAAGGGGCTGTGTTTGCTCCAGCTGTGCTTAGCTAGGAAAGACAGAAGCAGGACGGAGCCACGAGCAGTCTGGTTTCTGGTGGCTGGTTTGTTTGTAGGCTTTAGCAGTTTGTATTTCACTGCATCTTAGTGAAGCAGATCTCATGGTAGGTTCTGGTACTTGCCTGACTGCATTAAACTGAAGATTCCACAGAAGAGTTTTAAAGTTAGATACAGATCAGAAATTACAGCTGCTTCGAAGCAGAAGTCCCTAATGCAGAGTCACAGAGCCTTTGCAGTTAATTCACAGCCTCACTTAAATTCCTCCCCTTTATCTGAGCTCTTCACAGATGGCCTGCAGCATACCAAAAGGCATCCTCATTTAAGTAACTGTTTTTAAATAAATCCTGACAGGACTGTACTCAGGAGGTACAGCACGGTGTTAGAAAATCTAAATAAATGGTGTTGGCTTTTTGTGAAAACAAATTGGATTAATCTCAACAATTAGTCATAGAAAAACGCATTTGCATTTATATTAAAAGAGTACATAGCATGTCCAATGATAGCATTGTTCCCAACAGCCTGTGCAGGGCTGCTGGTTGAAGTAAGGCTTTCAGAAATATTTCAGCCTGAAATAAACAGAAACAAACCAGGCACTGGGGCAAAAATGAGAAAACTGATGTTGTGTTTTCAGATACTAGGACACACATTCCCACTTCTCAGATCTCCAGACTCTCCCTAGCCTTGCTGCCTGTGCAGCAATGGGTTTCTTAAATGATGGCAGCACACACCCAAAGGAAACAGTGGAGTTTAGAAGGCCACACTGTCTGATAAACTCAAAGGGATTTCCTCTGATGATGGACCTTCTTAGCACTGCAGGGGAAGAACCTCTTAATGAGAGGCAGATGGCAGGCAGTGCATAGCACTGTCTGGTCTGCAGGTCACCTATTTCTGGTGGCTCTACACCACCACCTAAGTCTGCTGTGGAAGCACAATGCAGACACTTCATGTCTGGTGCACCTAACAGAGCAGCTGCTGAATGGCTCTTGACAAAGAGAAGCTGCATTAGGTTCCCCTGTTTTAGGTCACACTCAGGTTTTATGTGGGAGGTCATGTACCTTAACCTGCTCCAGCTGTGATGTCAGGAGGGCTGGAGAACTTTTCCTTGCATGCTAAGAAAGCTGTCTCCAGATCCTTTCTTCAGAGGGCTGACATCTGCGTTTGGGTTCTCAGGATGACTAGAAGCCTCAATTTTGCAGATAAATTCAGATAAGTAGTCTAAGAAGGTGTAGCTAGATTTCTTGTTAAATTTTGTGGGGCAAAAAAATAAACAACAAAAAAATAACAAGAAAGCAAAACACGGGAATTTTTTCCACGGTTTTTTTTTTGGCGGGGGGGGGGGAAGTGAAAACAACTTCCTCCTTAAATTTTGAACTAAAATAACTCAGGAGGTATATTGGAGATGTGCACCTGCCCTTCCTCATCACAATGGACACTGATCTCAGATTCCCCTCCTGGTGGAGGGTGGCTGGCTGTGCTGTGTGCTGCTGGAGGGCTGAATGAGCGAGGGAGGGGTAGGACCACTGCAGGCAGCAGAGATGTCCTGTCAGGACTTGTTCTCACTCCAAGGCACAAAACCACTTCTCATTCTTTGGTTGCTGTTTTGTTTCTAGGGCGTCAGGAACTGTTTATACAGCAATAGACATTGCCACAGGACAAGAGGTAAGCACCAGCTGCCCCAGCTGATTTTGCAGCACTGTGTTTTCCCCTCTGGCAGGAGCTGGGGATGGGTTCTCAGGGTGCCTGTAGGTCTGCAGCACACAGGCTGTTCCTCCTCAGCGCGACTGGTGTCAGCTTGCAAAGTGCATCAGCTGCTGTCTTCGGCTTTTTGGAGAAAGCCCTTCAGTAGCACTGTGGTTCTCTGCCTCTGTAACTGAATGCTTATTGGGCTGTCTGCTGTCCTGCAACCACTGCACAGAGGTGCTGATCAGCAATTGAAGAGGTGCCCATGAGTTCCTGGAGAGGGTTGTCCTGGTGCCCCTGGGCACTCAGTGCCTGGGCTGATGCTTCACCCTTAGCATCTAAGGGCGGTCCTAAGCGACGTGCTTCCTTTGTCTTCAGAACAGGTCGGTGCTCTCCATGGTGTTGTTGGTCCCATCCCAGTACTGTTACGTCTGTCATCCCTCAATGAATATTTTTTAGAGATGTCTGTAAATAAATCTGAACAAGCTTTCAGGCCTGGTTAAAAAATGTTGCCCGTGCCAATGTATTAGGTTAGAAATTTTCCAAATTTCTTTGTTCCCAAACACAGATGACATTGTGCTCTTAGTGAGAATGTTGTGAGTGTAATTTAACTCTGTACTAAAAACTGCCTCTGGGCCTGACCATGTCAGTTAGCAACACCAATTGTAAAACCGAAAGATCTGTGACTGTGGACCTCCAGTGGTGGTCACGGTTTCCCCTGTTGCTGTGAGGAATAAATTGTGTTGCATTGCTTGCTTTCAGGCAGAATTTGTAAGAACTGCCAGAAATAATGCCAGGAGGGAAGTGTTGTCCTTCAGAGAAGGGCACACTGTTTTCATTGCTAGGTACTTGGATGTAACAACTAGCTAATGGATGCTGCTGTCATTTGTTCCCTGTTTATCTTGAGCACTGATTCAGACAGTAATATTGTTTCACTTTTTTTCTATAGTGTGTGTAATCTTCAAAGTATTATAAAAGAACTCATTAAGGAGGAATCGTATTTAGAATGCACTTCTGTTTTGTACATTCTTAAGCTGGTTGACGTTGAAAAGTGAGAAAACTTGGGTCAAGGGCAACGATCTCTGTTGAACAACAAGTTGTGTTTGGGTGTGAGGTCAGTGACAGCTCCTGATGCTGCCTGGTGACGTCAGCCTCGGCCTGGGAAGGACTGGTTGTGGGGAAGTTGGGGGCCCAAGGGTTAAGAAACAGATCTTGAAGAAAAGCAGTGTTAACTAGGATAAGTCTGGATAGTGGCTGATTTAAAGTGATGTCTTAACATTTGTTTCCTTTTCTAAGCTAGAGGTTTTTGAAAACGATGCACAAATCCTGTTGGAGAATCTGTCTGACATCAGAAATGAGAGCAGGGGGAGAGGGTTGTCGTTCTCATTCCATGTTAAGAGCCAGGATTAGATGGGGGTGGCTGAACAAATCCCCTGTGGGGGAACTGGAGTGTCTTAGAGGCTGCTCGGGGCTGTCAGCAGGCACACCTGATCTCTGGTACTGTGAGATTCCACTGATGCTCCACCACCTCCAGTGATTCTCTGTACAGAAGGATGCTTTGTAAGCACTCTTAGAGGTCTGCACGTGGTCTGGCAGCCATGGACTATACTCATAACCCTAGCTGTGCCCATAAAATACCAGTTTTTGAGATGCAAAATCAAAATCCAAGAAGTTAGGAAGTGCAAGAATTTGTGTGTGCGCGTGTGTGTGCGTGTATGTAACCTTAATGATCTCAAGTCAGGAGTGACAGCAATTGCTGATGTAATCATTTGAAATCATACAATTATTAAAGAATTTCCAACAGTTTTTTACGTATTTTCATGTTAATAAAATCATTTGCTGCTTGCAAAATGTGCATGAATAATAACAATGGGGGTAATAAATTGAGGCCATCTTAGAAGAGTGAGTGCAAAGAGTGACCTTTGTGATTTGTGACTGATAGTTTAAAGATGGCTTTCACAGGTTTATAAGGCAAGGCACATATGACTGTGTGTCCTGTAACTGTTACCCAAGCAAGCACAGAAATAGGGGGTTCTAAGTTACTGACTTGCAGTGCCTAATAACAAGACCCTCTGCACAGCCCTGATACATTGTTCCAAGAATGCTGGCTCCATGTTGGTTCTGGGCTTGTGCAACAGACTACTTGAGTTAATGCACTGTTTTCACCGTCATTTTAGGTGGCCATTAAGCAAATGAATCTCCAACAACAGCCCAAAAAGGAACTAATTATTAATGAAATCCTGGTCATGAGGGAAAATAAGAACCCCAATATTGTTAACTATTTAGACAGGTAAGTGATTCTGGTATTCCCACGTAAATGTTCATTTATATACTTCAAGTCAAAGACTGAGAAAAGCCTTTGGTCATTGACAGAAAACTGACCTCTATAAATGTTTGCATACATATATGTGTGTGTGTATGTGCAAATAAGTGTGTGGGAAAAGGTTGGTCTTTGTATGTTGATCCCTGGCATGCCACAGAAGCCCAAACTAGTTGAGGTTGGCAGGGAGCCCTGGGTTCAGCTGCTCCCACCCCTGCTCCAGCAGGGCCAGCACAGCAGGGTGCCCAGGCCCATATCCAGAACCTTTTGAAGATCTCCAGTGAGAATCCACGACCCTCTCTGGGCACTGTTCTGTCACCTGTACAGCACAGAAGTGCTTTTTAGATAGAATATGCTGTTCTGAGAGTATTTTCAAACACTTTGACCACCCTATCTTACTAGCACAACTGCTTGTAGCTCCACTACCTCCCTGTTCTTAAGTTGATCATATTTTTGCATATTATGCAAATATATCACCATAGAAATTATGCTCTTTGGCTTTTCTGGCTGTTTTCCATTGCTGTGAGTGCCAGAAAGACTAGGTTCTTGTTTCCAGACACACATAATTTGCCAGTTTTTAGGCTGTTTTCCCTATTTCTGAATGTATTTATGTAAGGTTTTCCAAACTGTTGGCCATTCCCTGTCCTCTGTGGTACACACATCCCTGCTGTGGTTACTATGAAAGATATGTTGTCTTACTCTTAATTTTTCTGTGTTTTACAATGATGAACCAGGTGATCTGTTATATTCTGATTCAACATTTACCTAAAAACTATGTTTTTCACTTGCTTGCCATCTAAGATGTATAATTTTTTATTTATCTGCCTTTCTCATTTGGACTGCACAGTTTTTTAGCACCATATTTCAGTATTTTCTAGTACTCCATGGCCTAGAAGGAACGCCCATTCATTTTATTCTGTCTTCATTTAAAAATGAGCTGGTAAGAAAAATAACTGTGGTGATTTTCCTAAGACAATGTAGTTACACACATTCATCTTAATGAACTCTACTGTTGTCTTCTTTCAGCTACCTAGTAGGTGATGAGCTCTGGGTGGTTATGGAGTACTTGGCTGGAGGCTCTCTAACTGATGTTGTTACAGAGACATGTATGGACGAAGGGCAGATAGCAGCTGTCTGTAGGGAGGTAAGGGATCCCAACTGCACTTCTGATTACTGGGACAGAATGGTACTTTTAAGCAGGTGCGAAGAACAGGAGTGATGTTGTGTCCAGATCTTTGTTTCTGTGTTGCTTTTTCAACATGGGAGAAGAACAGAGTGTTTAGTGAACTACCTGCCAGTATCACTGCGCTGTGCTTTGGAATTACACTGCTCTCTAAGTTTTACTGTTCTCAGCTTTGCCTCTTCCAACATTTATCTGGAGCACGTCCATACTGCATTTCTTGCCTGTAAAAGCAGACATGCTGGTGGCAGAATTTTAAAATAATAAAGAAAAACAGAGAATCATTTATCACAGTCTTCAGCTTAAAAGGGTGGCGTTCCACCCAAAATGGTATTTGCCTCTGAAAAATGACTAATATGTTATTTCCAAATCCGCTGTAGAACGTAACAGTAAAATCTTTGTCATGCAGCCTTCCACCCAAAAATGATCCGCTTCATCCTGAAGAAAATGACTTTTTCTTTTTGGCAAATAGTAGTTTGTCAAATGGATGAGAATGGCACATCATTTTAACAGCAGTTGTTTGGTCTGTGCTTTTAGGGGACAGTCAGTAACAATAACTGACGTTTCTTTTTCCAAAGTAAACATGCCTTCATTTAGGAAGTTATTATTCTAGTAGTGTTGAAGCAGCAAGCTATTCCTCCTGACAACACCATATTCTGCCATTACTGTCAGTTCTGCTAGAAATTAAATCTTTTATAGCTATTTCCTTTCTTGTGTGATGAATTCAGGTCATTAATTTTTACCCTTGTGTTTTTTTTATATCTATCAGTGCCTGCAAGCACTGGATTTCCTTCATTCAAACCAAGTGATTCACAGAGACATAAAAAGCGACAATATTCTTCTCGGAATGGATGGATCTGTCAAATTGAGTAGGTATTCCTGGCCAAGCACAGCTTTCCCAGGATGGGGTGCAGGGCTGCATCTGACTGACTGCTAGTTACCCAAAGGAGTGCCTGTGATAGTGTACTGAGCACTGCTGCAAGCTAGGAGCTCAATTCCAACACACAGAGAAATATGGAAAGGAGGAAGGTGTAATATCTGTCCTTTATTTGTGCATGCCCTTTCCAGAGACCAGAGTTTATCATCTGAAGTCTTGAGTGCATAAAAGTCACTGCAGTGTAAACAGCCGTGACCACTTTCCCAGCTAGATTCAACAAGACGTTCTTAGGCATAAAGTGGGTTCATACTTTGGCTTCATACATTGGCTTCATACTTCTAGATGGCTTTAACAACACTTGTTTTTGTCCTCAGCTGATTTTGGCTTCTGTGCTCAGATCACCCCCGAGCAGAGTAAAAGGAGCACAATGGTCGGGACTCCTTACTGGATGGCACCGGAAGTGGTGACAAGAAAAGCGTATGGCCCCAAAGTTGACATCTGGTCACTTGGGATCATGGCAATAGAAATGGTGGAAGGAGAACCTCCTTACCTTAATGAAAATCCTCTCAGGGTAAGGTACAAATAGAACCAGACACCACTGCCTACTTAAGCTGTCCCATGTTTAGAGACAGAATCCCAGTTACGTCAGCTTGGACTGGTTCCAACAAGGACAGCCTGTAAGAACATCACTGGAGCACATCAACATGAGGGAACCCTAACAGACCAGTAACGTGGAGCCAGTTCAGAAATCCCTTGGCTTTTATGTTAATGATGCAGAATTTCTCAGGCAGTTTGTGAAATCTCTGTTAGCTCCATCTCCGACAAGGATTTTTCTGTGGCAAATTTCTCCACTGATGAATCTGTATGAAAAGAGTTTCAACTATATCTGCAGGCAGAAGTATTTTCAAGCACAGGTCAGTGTAGATTGGTTACCTCATCCTTTCAGGAAGTGTCATTGGTTATTGTAATGCTATAATTTGTATTACCAATGATTTTCTAAAATGCATGGATACTTGCAATAAATAAATGAATTTTTATTTTGAAGTTTTCAAATTTATCCCAGCTCTTAAAATGAAGCTGTAATAGGGGAGGAATGTATACTAAGGAAAACACTGATAACGGATAAACAGAGAAATGCTACACAGTTAATTCCTGATGGGAGACAGGAATTTGAGGAAATTAATCTTGGACCTACATATATACATGATTTTTAGTAAGGCTAGAACTGGTATGCAGCAGGAGCTTTAGTTATGCTCACAGTAGCAAGGATGCACTCCATCTGGCACCCAAACTCTATGATACAGACTGAAAGAACAAACAAAAGCTACAAACAGCTACCTGGCCATGCTACTTAAGAAATGCAAATGGTAAACATACAAACTTCAGTCTTGTGTTCTTTCTGAAAAAATGTTCCTGGGTCTTCTTGGAAACAGGTGGAGTCTTGCATTTCTGTTTTTCCTAGGCACTGTATCTGATAGCTACAAATGGGACACCAGAGCTGCAGAACCCTGAGAGACTCTCTGCTGTGTTTCGTGACTTTCTGAACTGTTGCCTGGAGATGGATGTGGACAGGCGAGGGTCTGCCAAGGAGCTTTTGCAGGTGACATGGGAAGTGGCTGCAAGTAAAGTGGGTGCAATATGTAATGGCATTCTCATCAGTTAATAAGTGAATGTCAGGGGGGCCAATGGTGAGAGTACTCAGGCTTATCCATCCTGCCCCACTTCTGAGGGCTTCTGCCACTGAGATAAGGACAGCTAAGTGGGACTTGTTACTCACTGTCTATGTCTATGCCTGGCATAGCTGGGTAGGTGAGAACTGCTACTGTTTTACTGCCAGGTTTTGTGGCAGGCATAAACTGGTAGACAGTTTTGCAGCATGGAGTGTCTGTGCTGTGAGTGTCAGCTGGGCACAAGGAGGGGCAGGTTGTCTCCTTACTCCAATCTCGGTGCCTGAAAGTTGGACCTCAGTAGCTTTCACAACTTCTAGTGGTATTGGAGTTCCCTCAGAAATGGCTTATGTTCCCAGTATTCCTGGACAACTAAAATAGCCTGTGTCTTTAGAAAAAGGAGAAAGAAAAAAAGAAAGCTAAGTATTTGAAGTTCCATGAAAGGAACTAGGCTCTTAGGACAGCAAGTAGCCAGCCATGACTTTTCGAATATGGTGGAAAGTAGCTTGGCAATCATACCAGTCAGGTCCTTTGGGACCCTAGGTTGCATTTCATGAAGCCCCATAGACTTGTACAAATTCATGCTCATCAGGTGGTCTTGATCTTGCTCTTGCAAAGAAGGTCTCCACAGTCCTGTGTATCCCTAGTGAATAGAAAAATACTTCTTGAGCCTGTAACTGACTTTGGAAGGTAACGTTTTATTTCTCTCTTTCCTTTGGGCAGCATCCATTTTTAAAATTAGCCAAGCCCCTCTCCAGCCTGACTCCTCTGATCATTGCAGCAAAGGAAGCGATTAAGAACAGCAGCCGCTAGTGCTTTGGGCTGGTATTCTCCCGTGCCAGCTCACTCCAGAGCAGGACTGAGAAAAAAAACTCTATAGAACCTCAACTCTTCTGCTGCAGGACGGACGGACGGATGGATGGATGGACAGACCAACAGTCGCAGTCATGGTGGTAGGAGTGGAGAACAGCTGTTCTCCAGTCCCTCAAGGAGTAAAAACTTACGTCTTCTTCCTGCTTTCTGGCTCCTTAATTTATTTTTAAGATGAAACAGGGCTTAAGACAGAGGTAATGACAGAAAATGCTTTGCTGCCTCAGCCATTTCCAAGGTAAAGCAAATTCAGTTGGAAGATTCCCTTCCTTCTCACCCTGTGAATAAGCTGTACATTCACTTTTAAATTGTCAGTTGTTTCTTAAAGATGCAAAGTCCCTTTTATGTTTTGGGGTTTTTCTTGTACGGTTTGGAATTGGAGAAGGGTCTTAATTTATAACTCCAGATTATACTGCCTTTAGAATACAGCCCACTCACTGGTATTTGCCTAGTCATTACACTTCTCAATGAGGAAGAAAGTGAAATTGCATTTCCAATCAAAAACAAATCAGGAGTGGAGCAGTCAAAACATCCTGTTGAGATACAGGCTCAGCTGTGAATATATAGTGTTTCTGTTCTTGACATTTTCATTTGTAAAACTAGTTGTAATATGGGTGAGAGTCTTACTAAATTGAGAAAGCAGAAAGATTGGTTTGCTCAGAAAGGGCTTGTCTGATGCAAAGCTGTAAGAGAAATGTGAAGTGAGAGCAGGCCCAGCCTTGTGCAATGCTGAGCCTCATGGACCCCTTTGCAGAGTTCAGAGCAGGCTCAGGTCTGTGAGCCCAGACTGGAGGAAGGTGCTTGCAGCAGCAGGCCATCGCTGGGCAATCGCCTCTTCCTGGCACTGCTCTGATCATAGTGTCAGCTCCAAACTGGCAGCAGGCAGCTCTCGAAGTTAATCGTAGCTCTGCTGCAACATGTGCAGAGTGGTGGGAGTAGCCTTCTTCAGTTTGTGCAGGAGTTGAAGAGAGGAAAACAGCCTGGGTGTTGCTGTCACTTCTGAGGATGTCTGCTCTCCTGGTCCTCTTATAGCTCCCAGGAAAGGTTAGTAGCATCTGTGCTCCTCTTAGCAGAGGGGACGATGGCCAGGCTACTCTGCAGGCTTTTGGCAGGTGAGTGTCCTTTTCATGGCAGAACTTGCACGCCTAAACTGCGACACTGATGCAAATGAGTGATGGCTTCCAGGATTTGGTTCTGCCTGAGTCAGTCCAGCAGACAACTCTGGAAGAAAGCGCATTTAAACCTGGAGCTCTGCACTGAGCAGGAAATACACAGCAGGTTGCAGAACTATACAGAGCCACAAAACCAGCCTGCTATATGTCCTCCTCCACACAGCAAGCACTGCTGCAAGCAGTTCTGAATTTCTGGGAGAGAGTGAGCCCTGGATGTGACAGGATTGTGCTTGACTAGTTTGCTGATTTGCAAGAGAGCAGAACCGTTTTAGTATGCCCTTTGTGTTTTATTTTTTTCTGAAAGAAAGGAGTGTAGCTTCACTCAGAAAAAGCATTTGTATGGATTATTTGTTACTGTATTTTAGTAGTACAACTAATCAGAGACCTTCAAAACAGCAACTGAATCAACACCTATATCCGATGAGCCAAAAAAGGAGTAAAACAGCTTTTTGCTGTAGTTCATGCTTTAGGCTTGCTCCCACAAAGGGCAAAGCAGCCTTTAAGGTACTAAAAACCTTCACGTTTTGCCGGTACGAATGAAGGATGCTTGGGCTATTCTTGAATTAGGCCATTAGGTTGTCTGGTTTTGTCGTCTTATTTAGTTACTATCTTTGTGTTGAAAATGTCATTAATACTGCTAACCATCCCACCCCCACTCACTCTCTCTCTCTGTCCCAGTCTCTTTGCTGAGGCAACAGACAGAGGCAGTGCTCACTGAAGTTCACAGAATCATAGCATGGGTTGGGTTGGAAGGCACCTGAAAGCCCATCCAGCTCCAGCTGCCTGCCATGGGCTGGTTGTCCCAACCCAGCTCAGGCTGCCCAGGGCCCCATCCAGCCTGGCATTGAGTACCTCCAGGGATGGGGCACCCACAGCTCTGGGCGGCAGTGCCAGTGCCTCACCCCTCTCTGAGTAAAGGATTTCCTCCTAACATCTAACCTAAATCTCTCCTCTTTAGGTTTAAAACTGTTCACCCTTGTTCTGTCACTGTCAGACCATGTGAGAAGTCAATCTCCCTCCTGTTTATAAGCTCCCTTTAAGTAATGAAAGGCCTCAAGGTCTCACCTTCCTGGGGAGCACAACAGGTTTGATTTTCAGCTGTCAAATAAGAAAAGATGTTTGTTTCTTTTGCAAGCCTACGTTCTTCTCTGTCAGCTCAAGCTATCTATCTGGGAGATGGGCTTCCCTGAGAAAAAAAGAGGCATTTGGACTTGAGAAGAGCTGCCCTCAATCTGTAAAGCATTAATCGGAATAAAGCATTTTTATTCCACGTAAGTAATGAAGAAACTAGTGGTAGTTTCTCCTTCCAGTATAGCATTTATTTTTTTCCTACCCACAAAGGAACAGATGGCCATCTTTTAGAAGGAAAGCACTTTTTTATGGCACACATTTGCTGGACTTACGATACCCTTATGTTAACAGATCACACTGCTTGTTCTTTTTTTTTCTGTTTATTTTCCTTAGCACATATTTCAGCATCCCTACTTTATCAGTTCAGTTTCACAAAAGATAACAAATAAATATAGAAAATTTGATGATAGCATTATTCTTTTTCTGATCAGTGTATGCTCCAGCATACAGAATATTGTTGGCACTGGCTTTTTAAATACAACTTCTTTAATAAGAGGCCTTACTTTTTATTTTATTAAATATTTATTTTTCTTTGCATTTGCAAATCTAAAGATGTTTCTGCTAAAAATAAATCCTGTGAGGCAGATGATAGGATTCAACAGGAATCATCTCTGCCAGTGGCTTTTTTTCAACGTGACTAATTGCCTATCTGGGACTGCTTCACATTCAGGGCAGTGCACCTCTAGCATCCCTGCCCTTCAGACAGCCTCTGGCACAAAGTTCTCAGTCATCAGGTACTGAAGGACGGCAGCTGCTTTTATCATTTCCCAACTCTGATGGGAAATGTGGAATAAAATAGTAATTAAGAAGTCTGTCCTGAAAGGGGCAAGTCTTGTACATTATTTACAAGTAGGAAGCTAGGACTGACAAAAGAAGTAACTTTCCACGAAGAAACAAAGCAAATATAAAATCTCTGGAATCATCTCGGGTGTTTCTGGACTGCTATCTTCAGATTAAGCAATTAGTTGTTATATATATTTTTGAAAGTATTAGAAATAGGCCGTTTTGTTGCCAAATGCATAGACAAATGTTGTATGTTTCAAACACTTTCATTCCAAGGTTATAAAAAACTGGTTAATTGTCTTTATTTTTAAATTCATTAAATGGTGGAAAAAAAAAAGCAAACAACTATCTTAGAGCTTGACTATGATTCCTATCCCTGCAATGAAGATGTGTGAAAATGACTCGTTAGCTTGCTGTGGTTTTAATGAGTTCCGGGACAGAAGTATGACAGCAGTAACGTCAGGGAAGCTTGAGAAGCACAGAAAAGATTATTTATTTAACAAAAAAAGAAAAAGAGAAAAAAAACCCACAAATGTACCTATTAAGAATTCCACACACGCTCCTAGGAGCCTGCATGGGGGTGGATCTCACAGTGCTCTCAGGGTTTGTTCACAGACTCGGGCCAGGGTTGCATTCTTACTTCTGTGTCCTGCACTTCTGTAAATGTGTCTGTTCTCCATCTTTGGATACCATTTGGCCGACTTGCGCTGCACAGAAATGAGCTCAAGTATTATTTTTTTTTAGCTGCTTGTGTTGGATTTCTCTGGTGCCAGCGGCTGCACCTCAGCAGGTCTTCAGTTAGTGCCCCCCCATATCCTGCCACCAAAAATAAAGCATGGTCCAGTCACCACAAGAAGGGAAGTACCTTATTCTCTCCTCTCTGCTAGCTGTATCCTGTTATCCATGGTATAGTCGCTGTTTTGGCCACAGAGCATTCCTCACGCTGAGCTTGTACATGTATGCGTTTGTCTGCTCAGTGGCGTTGGTCATCACAACTGGACAAGGATTCAGAGAGACCTCTGCCAGCCCCTATCATGAAACACAGGAGTCAGTTGTTCTTTGCTTGGCACCCAGAGTGTATGCTAACCAGCTTAGCCTTGCTAAGAGATATGGAGAGAGTGGTCCACAGACCTTCTTGGCAGACTGCTGTTAGTACACATGCAGTAATTTAGTGACGGGGCAAGCTGACGAAGACACAGATTTTGTTTTTTTAACTGAGTGGATAGGTATCCTTAATTCTGAAGCTCTGGTTTTCAGGAAACAAGCAAAGAACTACCTTTATTTTAAGGGAAAGCATTTGAGGTTTCTTTGGATGCAATATGCAATTCTTG
>NW_024964937.1:0-6708 GCF_019238085.1 Lagopus leucura
TTGGAAATGCCAAGACTGTGAGGAATGACAACTCCTCACGCTTTGTACGTCGCTACTGCCCTTACAGTAATGATGGGGCGAGTGATAAATAAGGAGTTGTCCGAAGAAGCCATCCAGGCTGAAATGCTCCTCTGTTTCCTCAACAGGGTAAATTCATCAGAATCCATTTTGGGGCCACAGGCAAACTGGCTTCTGCTGACATTGAAACTTGTAAGAGACCCTCCTGGCCTGTTCAAATTCCTTCCCAAATTCCCATCTCCATGTCCCATCTTGTACCTGACTCTTTTCTCCTTCCTTGACAGATCTGCTGGAAAAGTCCAGAGTTACTTTCCAGCTCAAGGCAGAAAGAAGCTACCACATTTTTTATCAGGTCACCTCCAACAAGAAGCCAGAGCTAATTGGTAGGAGACATCACTGAGCTTTTTGGAGGCAGATTACAGAGCAATAGTTGATAACTTTACGAAAAGAATGAAATGTAATCTGTGAACATCCATTTGTTTTCAGAAATGCTCCTTATTACCACCAACCCGTATGACTACCCTTTTGTGAGTCAAGGTGAGATCACTGTCCCCAGCATTGATGACAAGGAGGAGCTGATGGCTACAGATGTGAGTAGTGCATAAAACAGGTCAATTGTTATACGTCATGCATCATATTCAGACAAATATTTCACTATACTGAATCTATTACCAGAGTGCCATTGACATCCTGGGCTTCAGTGCTGATGAAAAGACTGCCATCTACAAGCTGACAGGGGCTGTCATGCATTATGGGAACTTGAAGTTTAAGCAGAAACAGCGAGAGGAGCAGGCGGAGCCAGATGGCACAGAAGGTATTGTTAAATTCAGTAGCTAATGGTCCTTTGAGCCACTCTGTGTCTTAGCCAAAGTTGGGCTTTAGAATCCCAAGGGAAACAGTAAGTCAGAAGCAGTCCCTTCTCCACCCATTGTATCAGTTTCTCTGATGTAAAATCTCTGGATTTGTCTATCGTAAACCAAATTAACAATTTAAACTGTCCTGTGTACACTGCCAGGAAGCCAGGAGCTGTGGATGTCTTTTCTGAAATGTTATTGCTCATACTTTTGTTGGACATAGCTTATAACCCTTGTGGAACAGTAAAGTGGTTCAGCCCTAACAAAATGGGTGGTCATGTTCCTTTTCTCCCTCACCTGTCAGATGCTCAGGGAACTCTGTTGTGAAAGGTGCATTTGTTTCCACTCTGCTGGGGTAGGATCTTGAAACCATGTCTCCAAATTTCTCAGTGATGGCTCCTTCTTGCCAAAGGACTGAGCAGAAGGTGGGAAGTACCGCAGTCGCATCTGAGAAAGGACAGAATCCAATGAGTTTCACTCCTGAGACATGTGCATACCACAAAACTGTTCAGCTTTCAGTTTTGTAAAATTTTAACAAAGCATCATTACATTTTGCATGCCTCAATGAAGAACTTCAAACATAAGTTCTTTCAAAAAGCTCAACACACATAATGGTTTTGATGTCACTGAGACTCTTTCTGCAGTGCTTGGAGAAGACTTCAAGATACAAAATGTTAGTAATGCTGAATTCTTCTTTTCCATCTTGCTTTGCCATTTAGTGGCTGACAAGGCTGCCTACCTGATGGGTCTGAACTCAGCTGATATGCTCAAGGCACTGTGCTACCCTCGAGTCAAAGTTGGGAATGAGTATGTGACCAAAGGTCAAACTGTGCAGCAGGTTAGAAACATAGTCACCTGAAACCATGCTTTGAATTAAGACCTCTTTGATTCTTCTCTGCTGCGTATGGTAAATGCAAACATCTGCCTTTGCTTTAGGTGCACAATGCTGTAGGTGCTCTGGCAAAGGCTGTCTATGAGAGGATGTTCTTGTGGATGGTTGTTCGCATCAACCAGCAGCTGGACACCAAGCAGCCCAGGCAGTACTTCATTGGTGTCCTGGACATCGCTGGCTTTGAGATCTTTGATGTGAGTAACAAAGATTTGTAAGAGCTGCTTGGAAGTCACAACTGGGTGTTATGACAACTTTAACATCCATATTATCATCACATAATTTATTGTAATTGTTTGGAACTTGATGAACTTTAAGGTCCTTTCCTAGCTACTCTATGAGTGTATGGTCCTATTTGCCTTTTTTTTTCTTCCTATAAAGTAGATTTGACCCTTGAAAGGATTTTTTCATGACTATAGACTCATTATCAAGAGGTAAAAACTCAAAAGAGCAGAATGGTTCGAACAGAAAAATTCTTTCGTTTAAATGATCAAAGACAGCATAAGAGATAAAGATCATGATACAAATAACCTTTTTTCTGTAGCGTGGCCTCAGATGAGGAATGAAGTATATTCTACCTTCTCAGATTTATCAAGGATTAAAATATTGTTACAAACAACGATTTTTAAGCATTTCTCAATTTTGCTACATAGACTTAAAGCTGAATTAAGAAATACGCAGGCACAACGAAACCAATACTGCCGCTTTCTGTATTTTTAAAGGCTGAGGTTTTGCAGTTACTATTGCATCTTGCAAATATGAATCTTTATCATTTTACTCCCAGTTCAACAGCTTTGAGCAGCTGTGCATCAACTTCACCAATGAGAAACTGCAACAGTTTTTCAACCACCACATGTTTGTGCTGGAGCAAGAGGAGTACAAGAAGGAAGGCATTGAATGGACATTCATTGACTTTGGGATGGACCTGGCTGCCTGCATTGAGCTCATTGAGAAGGTATGAGCATAGGAATTTTACAATTACTAGAGCTCAGTTTTCAAACGAATCTTCCATGTTCATAAGCAAATATTTAGATCTCGTTGTTCAAAAATATATTGCTGTTTAGTTTATTTCATCTGCAGGTGAGACATTAAAGCTGTGTCACACAGCTTTATGGCAGCAGGTTTGCACTGATCTCTTCTGAAGTGCTAAAAGGTTGTTAAATTCTCAATCAAAATGTTTTCTCAAAACAGCTAGAATAAGTTCCCAGTTGAGCTTCCACCTCACCTCTCAGCTCCGACAGACTTGTGCTCCCACAGCAATACAGCTGTATCTTTGTAAAATAAACTCAGAGATGGAGATGCATAATTGATAGCAAGCAGTTGCACTTACATGTACATCCTTTGACTTAGAATAAGAAAGCAATCACATTAGATACAGGATGCAGTGTTCAGTGGCTGAGAGGATGATAAGAAATTAGAATCACAGAATTTCAGAGTGCAAAGGATCTGTGAGGTCACTTAATCTAACCCCCTTGGTCACATAAGGGTCAACTAGAACAGGTTTCTGAGGACCACAAAGCTCTGTTTTGAATATCTCAAGTGATAAACTTGAGACTTGATAACGATAACCTGTTTCAACAATTGACCATCCTCTTATTTTGTGTGTGTTTCACCTTGTCAGGTCACTGGGAAGCATAAGTGCCCTGAAAACTGAATTGCTGATTTTCTCTCCCATGTATTTTTCCCAGCCCATGGGCATCTTCTCCATCCTGGAAGAGGAGTGCATGTTCCCCAAGGCAACTGACACTTCTTTCAAGAACAAGCTCTATGACCAGCATCTGGGCAAGTCCAGCAACTTCCAGAAGCCCAAGCCTACCAAAGGAAAGGTTGAGGCCCACTTCTCCCTCATACACTATGCTGGAACAGTGGACTACAACATCACTGGCTGGCTTGAGAAGAACAAGGACCCCCTGAACGAAACTGTCATTGGGTTGTACCAGAAATCTTCACTGAAAACTTTGGCCTTACTGTTTGCCAACTATGGGGGAGCAGAAGCAGGTCAGCTCTTTGAAACATGTATTTTCACCAGTTTACAAAGTAGAAAAAGTATCATAAAAGGTAAAAACAAAAATATGAAATCTCTTATATTTATTTCTTCATTCTGCAGACGCTAGTGGTGGAGGCAAGAAAGGTGGCAAGAAGAAGGGTTCTTCTTTCCAGACTGTCTCAGCTCTTTTCCGGGTACAATACAGAGTTCAATATTTTTTCCTAAGATGAGGAGGAAATTCACTACTTAAAATAGTTTTTCCCCTTCCCCCCCACCCTCTTGCTTGTGATAAAAAAGAAGCCCTGAAGTTCTTGGGCCATGCTTTGATAGGAGTAAACCCACTGTAACTTAATTCTGCTCTTCCACTGAATGCACAAATTTTCTTTTCATCCACTTTTCACCAGACAGTGTCTTCAGATGGAACAACATTATACAGGAAACTTTTAAGAAACATCTAAAATATGCATATTTCCTTCAAGTGCCCTCCTCTAGCTTCAGAAACTTTGATTGCCCTGTAACAATATTCCTTCTGCCTGCTGGTTTCCTTCAGTCATATATCTAATATTTTTTTCATGATTAATGGATCAGCCTCTTAAGGTTGAAATACCATCACACCTTGGGATGTGGATTTTTAAGATGTTGTATACTTGACAGTTATTTTCTCATAACCAACTCTTGCTGCCTGTCAGCACCATACATATCTAAACTCTCCTCGAGGCTATTTATTATACTCATCCTTCATTTAGTGTTCCCTTCTTAATATAAATTAGTTCCTTCTACAGAAAGATGTTGAGACTGCTTTTTTGGAAACATGCCCTGGAGGTACCTGCCTCCCTCCACTAATTATACACAATAATCATTTACAAAAACTTACTCAGATATTAGTTACAAACCAACAGTGCGATTCATCTCACCTCATTCTCATCTCACAAGTGAAAGATGCAACCTAGACATATAATACTCAGCTTGTTGTTTTTGTTCTATGTAGTGTGATCCACTTTAAATGCATACTGTAGTATGCTTCAAACTGGCTCACAGAGCTATCTGTATATCTCTCCTGGTGCACATAATGGAAGATGGGTATCATTTCTACTGAACGCATTCCACTAGATTCAGAGAAATGTCACAAAATTGTATGTTTGAGAGCACAGTATCTCCTACAGACAAAACAGACACATTTTCTACATTAAGTGAATAATCATATATGGAAACTCAGAAAAACTGGTGCAGGTGGTGTCAGCTCAGGATTCTGCAAGCTAATGTTTGTTTGATAATGTTATCTCATTACAGAGGGCTTGATGCTTACAGTGAGATTCTATTTGCTAATATAAACTTTTGTTGATGATTCTCCCAGGAGAACTTAAACAAGCTGATGACCAATCTGAGAAGCACCCACCCCCATTTTGTACGCTGTATTATCCCAAATGAAACAAAAACGCCTGGTAAGAGACTCACTCACAGACAACCTTCAGTATCTCTTCTCTGCTGTACTACAGAATACAGCACTCATTTGTACTCTGAATTGCTAGGTGCCATGGAGCATGAGCTGGTTCTGCACCAGCTGAGGTGTAACGGCGTGCTGGAAGGGATCAGAATTTGCAGGAAAGGATTCCCCAACAGAGTCCTGTATGCAGATTTTAAACAGAGGTCAGACTGCATTCAATTCCTGGATTTTGTCCATCTTGAGCTTACAAAATTTAAACCTCACCTCTGGTGACAAAAGCATTCTCTTAGCATTTACATCTAGCAGTGGAGTTATGTTGTCTTTCTTGCAGGTAACTGATCACAACAACAGACCTGTTTATATTACCATTTTGTCCCCCAGATACAAAGTACTAAATGCAAGTGCTATTCCAGAGGGACAGTTCATTGACAGCAAGAAGGCTTGTGAGAAACTTCTTGGATCGATTGATATAGATCACACTCAGTATAAATTTGGTCACACCAAGGTACCAGAAGTGTTTGTTTAAAGTACTATGTGTTTTTTGTTTTGTAAAGCTTGAGGGTGATACTGAGATTCTTCAGATAGCATGGGAAATCATCAAACAATAAGTTTAAAACACATAAACTAGATACTAATTGACTCAATACTTTGAAATTCATTGATGGAGAATGATTCTAATTAAGGGTTCCTAATTGAAGACAAAGTTGTAGAATAGTAGAATCAAGAATTAATAAGAACAATGGAATAAGATCTTATAGTTTTTCGTGTACTGTAATATGACTATAATAGCCAGACCAGCATGACTGAAGATATTAAAGAGGAACTTACATGGTAACTACACATATTCTTTGTGCTTTTGTTTTTTCTCTTAACTTCTGTGATATCTGCCATGGAGGAACTGGTTACTTGGCTACAGTGACCAATGAGCACATACACTGCACTTATTTTCGTTTTTTGATCTAAGGTGTTCTTCAAAGCTGGGCTGGTTGGCCTTCTGGAGGAGATGAGGGATGAGAAACTGGCACAACTCATCACTCGCACACAGGCCAGGTGCAGGGGCTTCCTGATGAGAGTGGAGTACCAGAAAATGGTGGAGAGGAGGTAGACATTTCTTTAAATTAGGTTCACTGGGTTTGATATATTGTGTCATCCAAGTCTAAACTGCCAATATTTATTTGACTTACCTTTCAGAGAGTCCATCTTCTGCATCCAGTACAACATTCGTGCATTCATGAATGTCAAGCACTGGCCCTGGATGAAGCTGTTCTTCAAGATCAAGCCTCTGCTGAAGAGTGCAGAGTCTGAGAAGGAGATGGCAAACATGAAACAAGAGTTTGAGAAGACCAAGGAAGAGCTTGCAAAGTCTGAGGCAAAGAGAAAGGAGCTGGAGGAGAAAATGGTGAAGCTGGTGCAGGAGAAAAATGACCTGCAGCTCCAAGTACAGGCTGTGAGTTTATCATTCACTTATCACAGAGAAAATAAGTTTGCATGTTCAGATTTTTCTTCATCAAACAGA
>NW_024964938.1:0-4334 GCF_019238085.1 Lagopus leucura
TTAACTGCTATGACAAACCAAACTAACCAACCCCTCTGAAGCCCTAATGCTCCTTTTGCAGCTACTTCAGACCTCTGCCCTCTCCCATTGTTTCTGTTCTGGTGATTTGGTCTGTGGACTTCAGTGAGCTTTCAGTGATGCTGTTGTTGCTGTTGTTTTTAAAGAAGCAATGCCCAAAGGGTTCCAGACTGAAAAGGGCTCACACTTGCATTGTGATCAGGAACAGCTCAGGGGTGTGCCTCGTTCTCACTTGGCCCCAAGTATGAGATGAGCTGCTTTTTGCAGGAGCTGAGTGGCATCACACCCAGGTGCCTTTGGTTCCCCCTTACTTGCCTTATTACTAATCCAGAAAGAAAAATTAGAGTGGTGGGGCTGGGTCATGTATTGTGCACCAAATAGCAGAAGAGATAAATGGGCAGGGCGCTGCAGGTGCAAACTTCTCTTCCTGCCGTTGCACATTTTTCTTATTCTGGATAAGTCAGAGCACCCCAGCCTCCTCTGGGGTCTGCAGGCACAGCTCTGATGGAAGAGGTAGCAGGAGGGCTGTTGGAACAGTGACTGTGGTGTTTTAAAGTAGCAGCGGAGCACAACCGTTTGCTGTTGGGCTTCTTGGGAGAAGGGGCACAGGCAGATACAGCTCTCACAGTGCTTCTGTTAGCTGGCTTCTGTTGTGAATGCTGAAACCTCAGGCTTCCTGTACTGACTGCGGATTTTCACTTCACTGGGGAATTTGCAATGCTTGGTTGTCATACTGTAATACTTGAATAAACCTTCTTTTTGTCTCTGGGTGAGCATTTGCACTTCCCCCTTCTGCTCTGTGTGATTCTAGTCTTTCAACTGACTTTTGTTTCCAAAACTTCAGGGAGTGATGCACCAAAAGAAATACTGGTCGCTCCACCAGAGAACAGTCCCGTTCAGGAGGGAAAATATCCGATCCCTGAAGATGCCTGGTACATGGATGGGTCCAGCAAAGGCAACCCGAGCAAGTGGAGAGCAGTAGCGTACCATCCTTCCACCGCGACGATCTGGTTCGACGAGGGGGGTGGTCAGAGCAGCCAATGAGCAGAACTGCAAGCTGTGTGGATGGTTATAACCAGGGGACCCGGTGATGGCATCCTGAACATCTGCACAGATGGTTGGGCTGTCTGCCGGGAGCTCACTCTTTGCACTGCACAGTGGGCCACCCAGGAATGGACTATCCACCCCCACAATCTGGGGCAAGGACATGTGGTTAGACATACGGAATGCAGTCAAACACAGGACTGTATGTGTCTACCATGTTTCTGGTCATCAGCCCAGTGGCGTGGCCTACTTGCAACTTGAGGAAGATGATTGGAGGTGGGAGGCTCAGTAGTCCCTCCAGTAATAGGTACATGGCCTACTGATGTTGCGGTCAACGCTTTGATCGTCATTGCTGAAGGGACCCCCATCATGTCCCTGTGGCAGATCAGGACACCCCCTTTGGTGCCTGATATCATTATGCACTGCAGACATCCGGCCAGAAGCTGTGGTACAGGCGGCCAGGACGTGCCCAGTTCCAGCCCAAGTGTTGACCCAGGATAGAAATACGGCCTGTATCTCGCCCTGGAGAGCAGATCTTCCCCTCCTGGTACCCTGAAACATCTGTATTTCTCCCTGTGAGTATTTGAGCCTTCAGGATCACCGGAAGGAACGCAATGCCATCAATGCTACTGTCAGACCTTGTGCAGCACCCGGAGGTGGTCTGCATGGCACTGATGGAGCATAGGACGGACCTGCAGCTCACGGCCACGTGCCTCCAGTGACACCATCGAGCTCTGGCCCATAACAGAATATCAGCGTTCACTGGCTGTCACTCGTCTTGAATCGTACAAGCACGCATTGTGATGCATCGGACCTCTGCCACAGAAAAGCTCACCCTGCAGTCAACTTGACATTGGCCCAAGCCATGAAGGCAGTTCACCTGTGATGCCGGGAGGGGTGGAGCCTCTCCTGGATCCCACTGAAGTGCTGACTGCCCCTGGGGAAGGATCTCTTGCTGGAGATCACTGTCATGTTGAATATTGCGAGCCTACGACATCAGTAAGCGTTTTCTCACAACAACCTGGGGTTGTTGTAGCCGAAGTGCTCCCCTCCCCTTCCCTTCCCTTCCCTTCTTTTCTGTATTTCTCCTTACCACCGCCACCACCACCAAAAATCCCTTTTTACTCAAGTCGGTCACTGTTCCATCTGGAGGAATCACTGGACTGGAAGGAATCTGAGCACTGCCAGATTCACTCTCCCTGGACAGCAGCAGCACACATGCTGTCACTCTCACAACACATCAATATTCCAATTTCTCTTCTCTTGGAAAAGAAACAGGAAGAGGATAACAATTTTCAGTTACATTTATTTGCATTTGCAGTGTATGACAATTTAAGCAACAATAGAGACATCTATTTGGAGTACAAACGATCTTACACCTTGCATTTCGATTCTGTGACTAATGAAAACTGGAGCCAAGATCTACAGGAGCAATTGTAAAGAAATAGGCCGGATAACTAAGCAACAGGTGGAATTCATTGTAAGTCAAACTGAAGTAAGGCAAAGGGAGACAGCCTGTCTTGGCATGAATTATAAAGGACCAAACGCTAAATATGACTACTGGGAAATGTGGTCTTGGCTTACTTTAGGTAATTCCATGAAAATATCCACTCTGTGCTCTATTATGTCAGAAATGTAGTTGAATTATTCTGAATAATTAATAGAGTAATAAGGAGAAAAACATCTTTAGGTGACTTAACTAACTCAAGATGGATCCCATCCCTTATGAATACAATGCCTGGATTTCTGATCTCCACTCCAGAAAGACATAATAGAACTGGAAATAATTCCGATAAAAACAAACAAACAAACGAGCAAGCAAGCAAACAAACAAACAAACGAAAAGCACCAAATAAATGGAACGAATAAAGGCCAAAGAATTATAAAATTACAGAGTTGTAGGGTTTGAAAAGGGACTTCTGGAGCCCATCTGCTCCAAGCCCCCTGATAAAGCAGGTTCCCTACAGGATGTCTTCACAAGCAGTTAATAAAGGACTTTTCAGCTTGCAAAATACATGGTTTAAATGCAATATTATAGAGCTCTATTTAAAATACAAATAATTGAGAAAAGATAAGTAGGAAATTATGGTTCACTGTATTTTCCAACACCAGAACTGTGGTACGTCAAATAAAACTAGACAATGGTAGCTCTGAAATAACTAGAAAGTGACAGCTTTGGAATAAAGAAGAAGAGGTGGCTCCTCATCCTGAACGCAATTAAATTGGGGAATTTCTTGAAGGAGAAGGAGGGAAAGCAATGGAATAAATATCCGGGAAACTTTTGTCTCAGGAAATTCTTAACCTATAGATGAATGAAAATCTCATGTAAATATATTGAAATATCATGGAGAAGTATTACTCCCCATTTAACTTGTTCTTACAGTCTTACCCACCGACCTACAACTGGTTCTTACCTGAGGAAAGATTAAATGTATCTTTGTTTTTGGTTTGGCTGTTTTTTCATCTTGCAGATAGACTTGTAGACGTGGTGTGAGGCTGTCAGATTGATTGATTGAATACAGTCTCAATCAAGCATGTAGTTTTGTTCTACTTTTCTCATTGCATCAGTAGGCAGATCCTGAACTGATAAGTTTCCGGCAACCTTCTTGGAATTCCTACTGTCTGAAGAAGGCTTAGTAGAAAGAGGTTTGAGTTGCAATGCATTCAGGTTATCAACTTGTGCAGCTGGCTCAGTTTCTTGGAGTTTCTGATATCTTTGGCAAGTTTGATCCAAATCATGCATGGAGAAAAAAAAGAAAAAGAAAAAGGAAAGAAAAAAATGCAGAAATTCTCGATGGCATTCATTCACAGAAATACCAGTTTTCTCCCTCGTGTATGACATTTTCTCCCAGAAATACCAGTTTTCTCACTTTTTCTTCCAGAAACATGATTCTATTCCCCTAAATATGATTTTTTCACCAAAAAACGATGACATTTCCTCTCAGTACTCTGTGTTCTCTTAAAAAATATATGCTACGCTCTCCCGGAAATACTAGCATTCTCTCAAATATACCACGTTTTCCAACCAAATATGTGATAATCTCCAAGAAATACCAGTTTTCTTGATAATAACTTACATTGTCTCCAAAAAATGCAGACTTCATCTGTTCAATAGGACATTTTCTGCCTAAAATAGGATACATTCTCCCCAAAGGAAGAGTTGTCTCTCATGCATATTCCATTTCCTCCCAGAAATACCACATTTCAACCCTAAAGACCACATTGTCATCCAAAATATTTTGGATATTTTCTCCCAGAAACACCAGCGTCAT
>NW_024964939.1:0-2530 GCF_019238085.1 Lagopus leucura
TGTGCTGAATAATATTTCCAACGAAGACTTGTTTAAGTAATTTCATCACCGCCCACCTGAATTGCGAGTAGTAGAAAATAGTTGACCTAACCAGCTTTGGGAGTTGCCTGGTTATGTCCCTGACCCGAGCCCCTGGAAGGCAGCACACTCCCCAATAGCCTGGGTCAGGTCTGCACATGGGGCCGTCCATTTCTCCAAGAAAGGAGTCACCCACCACAACCGCCCTTCTTTACTTACTATCAGAGGCAGTCTCAAGGCATGGGGGTGACCGCCTCGCCCTAGGCTCTCTCCTAGGCTGATCCGGCATCACCTCTCCAGTCACTTCCTCTTCAAACTCCAGCAGCTGGAACCTGTTACGTAGAGGGAGCTGTGGAGGCGGGCTAGGCAGGCAGGGGTGTCTCTTGTGACACTGAGGCAGGACTCTTTTCCAACCTTCCTCATCAGTGAGGTCTGACTGCGACAAAAAAGAAAAAAGAGCTTTTTTGGTTGGCCTTTTCTTAACCCAGATCCTTTGCCTGCACAGACTTACCTGCTCAGAAGCAAGTCTCCGCAGCAAATGACAGATAGCACATTTGTAGGGTGTTTAAACTGTGCCGCTCACGTGCCAGCTCCACCCCTGGTGACACCGGAGCCCACACACAGGCTGCCAGCTCCCAGCTCAAGCGCAGTGCTGATGCTAGCCTCAAAAAAGTCCTAAAACAGCCTTAAATAGCTATAAAAAGAGCTTTTTGGATGGCCTTTTCTTACTCCGCATCCTTTACAAGCACAGACTTACCTGCTCAGAAGCAAGTCGCCGCAGCAAGCGACCGATAGCACGTTTGTAGGGGGTTTAAACCGTGCCTCCAATGTGCCAGCTCCACCCCAGGTAACTCAGGAGCCCGCCCACAAGCTGCCAGCTCCAGCTCAAGCGCAGTGCTGATGCTAGCCTCAAAAAAAGTCCTAAACAACCCTGAAAAAAGCCTTGAGTGCCATGATGTTATAGGCCTAAAACAGGCTCTCGGTACTGGAGAGGCCTGCAGTAGCCCACTTGCAGTGTCGATGCGGGTCAGGGCGTATCTTGCTCTCTCGGAGCGAGGAAGTGGCTCAATTCGATTGTCCTGCCATCACTGCGGAGGACTGTGTCCTCTAGCAAGATGGGCTGTTGTTTCGGGCAATGATCTCGGTCTCGTCTTGCAGCAAGCGTCGCAATCGTGGCATGCCTGGACAATATCAGATAGTTGTACGGGCAGTGCCCATGCTTTAGCAGCCGCCCACGTTGTCTTTTGTCCAGCATGCGGTAGCTTCTGATGTAACCTGCGGGCGATGTTCTCAGAAGGTGAATTCTCAATCCATCGAACTTGGGCCAGCGTGTCGGCTTCATCGCTTCCCGGTGACTGTAGGGGCTGATGACCACAAACGTGGTAGACACGTACAGTCCTGTGTTTGACCGCATTCATATGTCTAAGCACATGTCTTTGCCCCAGATCGGTCGTGAGTGGATAGTCCACTCCTGGGAGGCCCACCGGGCAATCCAAAGAGTGAGCCCCCGGTACACAGCCCAACTATCTGTGCAGATATTCAGGATGCCATCACCGGGTTCCTTGGTTACAACCGTCCACACGGCTCGCGGTTCTGCCCATTGGCTGCTCTGACCATCCCCCTCGTCAAAACAGATTGTCTCCGTGGAAGGATGGTACGCTATTGCTCTCCACTTGCTCGGGTTGCCCTTGCTGGACCCATCTGTGTACCAGGCATCTTCAGGGATAGGATATTTTCCCTTCTGAACAGGACTCTTCTCTGGTGGAGCGACCAGTATTTCTTTTGGTGCATCACTGCGATACGTCACCGGGCCTAGGATCTTCTGCAGTTCTTCTTTCAAGGGTGATGAAGACAGACTGCTCCTTTGGCTGAGATAGGCGACCCACTGTGCCACTCTTTGTGCTTGGGCCACCCCTGTCTTAGGAAGGTGGGTCAGATCTTTCACCCGCTCCTGAATTGGCAGAGTGGTCTTGACTATAACTGCTGCTGTTTGAGTTACCGGCTCTACTGCCTGTAACGCCGAATAGTCAGCCAGTAACTGTCACCGTAGAATATCTACGCCCAGGATGTATTCTTGCACTGGAGCAAGAGATACCTTGTACTCCCCGGGTGGGAGACACCCAACCCCCAGTTCTAACCATGTTCGGGTGACCGGAATAGTCTGTGCCATAAAACCCCCAATCATCACTCTGTTCCCATCAAATTTCGTCAGATCTCTGTAGATAACTGATGTTTCTGCTCCGGTGCCCACCAACGCCATAACTCTGAATATTTTTTCGGGACCAATAAGTCATTAACTCTACATAGGGCCTCCAGTCCCGTCTGGGAGCCCTCCGGGAGACTAACATCCCTTGTCACGCCATCAATTTTGCTAGGGCCAATTCTTTTGCTTCCGGTGGCTCAGGCATTGTGGCCCGAGACACCTGAGGCAGCTTTTTTTTCCTTTCTATTTGGAACAACAAAAGTCTTCTAGGTTCCATGATGCTGTTGGTACTCTCGTCATAACCCTTAC
>NW_024964940.1:0-507 GCF_019238085.1 Lagopus leucura
GGGCTTGCCGCCCTGGCAGCGGCTGGAAGCGGCTGGCAGCGGCTGGCAGAGGCTAGCAGCTTCTGGTGTGTGCGTTGCTGCTCTGGCAGTGGCTGGACGTGGCTGGCAGCAGCTGGCAGCGGCTGGCAAGGGGCTTGCGACCCTGGCAGCGGCTTGCAGGGGCTTGTGGGGGGCTTGCGGCTTTGGCAGCGGCTGGCAGCGGATGGCTGCTGCTGGTGGGTGTCTGGCAACCCTGGCAGCGGTTTGCAGGGGCTGGCAGCGGCTGGTTTGGGGTTTGCTGCCATTGCAGCGGCTGCCAGTAACTGGCAGCGGCTGGTAGAAGGCTTGCAGCCTGGCAGCGGCTGGCAGCGGCTGGCAGCGGCTGGTGGGGGGCTTGCGGCCCTGGCAGCGGCTGGCAGCGACTGGCAGGGGCCTTGCGGCCCTGGCAGCAGCTGTCAGCAACTGGCAGCGGATGGTGGGTGGCTTGCCGCCCTAACACTGGCTGGGAGCGGCTGGCAGAGGCTGATG
>NW_024964940.1:607-1543 GCF_019238085.1 Lagopus leucura
ACGTGGCTGGCAGCAGCTGGCAGCGGCTGGGAAGGGGCTTGCGACCCTGGCAGCGGCTTGCAGGGGCTTGTGGGGGGCTTGCGGCCCTGGCAGCGGCTGGCAGCGGATGGCTGCTGCTGGTGGGTGTCTGGCAACCCTGGCAGCGGTTTGCAGGGGCTGGCAGCGGCTGGTTTGGGGTTTGCTGCCATTGCAGCGGACGCCAGTAACTGGCAGCGGCTGGTGGAAGGCTTGCAGCCTGGCAGTGGCTGGCAGCGGCTGGCAGGGGCTGGTGGGGGGCTTGCGGCCCTGGCAGCGGCTGGCAGCGACTGGCGGGGGCCTTGCGGCCCTGGCAGCAGCTGTCAGCAACTGGCAGCGGATGGTGGGTGGCTTGCCGCCCTAACACTGGCTGGGAGCGGCTGGCAGAGGCTGATGGAGGGCTTGCAGTCCTGGCAGCGGCTTGCAGCGGTGGGTGGGGGCTTGCGGCCCTGGCAGCGGCTGTCTGCGGCTGGCAGCGGCTGATGGGGGGCTTGCCGCCTTGGCCGCGGCTGGCAGCGGCTGGTGGGGTCTTGTCGTCCTGGCAGAGGCTGGCAGCGGCTGGCAGCTATTGATGGGGGTTTTGCGGCTCTGGCAGCGGCTGGCAGCGGTTGGTGGGGGGCTTGCCGCCCTGGCAGCGGCTGGCAGCCGTTGGCAGCGACTGGTGGTGGGCTTGCTGCCCTTGCAGCGGCTGGCAGCCGCTGGCAGCGGCCCTGGCAGCGGCTGGTGTGGGGCTTGCCGCCTTGGCAGCGGCTGGCAGCGGCTGGCAGCGGCTAGTGGGGGGATGGCCGCCCTGGCAGCGGCTGGCAGCGGCCGGTTGGGGGCTAGCGGCCCTGGGAGCGGCTGGCAGCGACTAGTTGGCGGGCTTGCCGCCCTGGCAGCGGCTGGCTGAGGCTGTCAGCAGCAGGTGGGGGGCTTGTGGCT
>NW_024964941.1:0-5697 GCF_019238085.1 Lagopus leucura
CAAAAACAAAAAACAAACAAACAAACAAAAAACATAGAACCATGACATTCCACCCCTTATTCTACATCGTTACATCATGCTTAATATATATATATATACATATATACAAACAAACAAAAAATGATTAAAATGCACACATGGCTATATACATATACATAGAATTAGTAACTGCACTCCCCCGGCATCAAGTTCCCTTGTGGTACACACTGGACATCCCCATTCTTCTGCATTACCCACCAAGTAGATCCTGGTCCCTGGGCAAAAACTGTACCACGGAGAGGTTTGCCCTTTCCAGAAGCTGGAAGAACCCAAACTGCCTTTCCTAACATGTTCTTTACATGTACAACAGGGACTTTATCTCCCTCTACGGTATGTAGGGAACCGGATTGGTTAGGACCATCACGATTGATAGATCCTCTGGTATTGACCAACCAGGTGGCTTCTGCCAAATGCTTCTCCCAGTGCTTAAATGTTCCGCCACCCAGTGCTTTTAGCATCGTTTTTAACAATCCATTGTATCGTTCAATTTTACCAGAGGCTGGAGCATGATAGGGAATGTGGTAAATCCACTCGATGCCATGATCTTTGGCCCAAGTATTTACAAGAGAATTTTTGAAATGAGTCCCATTATCTGACTCAATCCTTTCTGGGGTGCCGTGCCGCCACAGGACTTGTTTCTCAAGACCCAATATGGTGTTTCGGGCGGTAGCATGGGGTACTGCATATGTTTCAAGCCACCCAGTGGTTGCCTCCACCATAGTAAGCACATAATGCTTACCATTGCAAGATCGTGGCAAGGTGATATAATCAACCTGCCATGCCTCCCCATATTTGTACTTTTGCCATCGCCCTTCCTCCCAGAGAGGTTTCATCCTCTTGGCTTGTTTGATGATGGCACATGTTTCACAGTTATGAATAACCTGTGCAATGGCATCCATAGTTAAGTCCACCCCTCGGTCTCTAGCCCATTTGTATGTTGCATCTCTCCCTTGATGACCTGAGGTCTCATGGGCCCACCGAGCCAGAAATAATTCACCCTTGTTCTGCCAGTCCAGGTCTATTTGAGCCACCTCAATTCTGGCAGCTCGATCTACCTGATGGTTATTTTGCTGTTCTTCAGTAGCCCGACTCTTGGGCACATGAGCATCTACATGGCGCACCTTTACAACTATAGTCTTTGTTCGGGCCGCAATGTCTTTCCACAGTTCAGCAGCCCAAATAGGTTTACCCCTTCTTTGCCAGTTATTTTGCTCCCACTGCTGTAACCACCCCCATAAGGCATTTGCTACCATCCATGAGTCAGTGTAGAGATAGAGCATTGGCCACCTCTCCCGTTCAGCAACATCTAAGGCCAGTTGGACAGCCTTTACCTCTGCAAATTGGCTTGATTCTCCTTTCCCTTCAGTGGCCTCTGCAACTTGCCGTGTGGGGCTCCACACAGCAGCTTTCCATCTGCGATGCTTTCCTACAATACGACACGATCCATCTGTGAACAGGGCAAATTTCTTTTCATTCTCTGGTAGTTCATTGTATGGTGGGGCCTCTTTAGCACGTGATACTTCTTCTCCTGGTGGTGTTCCAAACTTTTTACCTTCAGGCCAGTCCATGATGACCTCTAGGATTCCTGGACGGCTGAGGTTCCCCATCCGTGCTCGTTGTGTAATCAGTGCAATCCACTTACTCCAAGTGGCATCAGTAGCATGATGGGTGGAGGGAACCTTTCCTTTAAACATCCAGTTCAGCACTGGCAGTCGTGGTGCCAGAAGGAGCTGTGTTTCAGTACCGACTACTTCGGAAGCAGCCCGAACCCCTTCATAAGCGGCTAAGATCTCCTTCTCAGTTGGAGTGTAGTGCTCTTCAAACCCTCTGTACGCCCGACTCCAGAATCCCAGGGGTCGGCCTCGGGTCTCTCCTGAGGCTCTTTGCCACAAACTCCAAGTGGGACCGTTCTCTCCAGCAGCAGTGTAGAGGATGTTCTTTATACCCTGTCCAGTCCGTACTGGCCCTAGGGCCACGGCACGGGCTATCTCCTGTTTAATCTGTTCAAAAGCCTGCTGCTGCTCAGGTCCCCATGTAAACTCATTTCTCATTCGCGTCACATAATAAAGGGGGCTTACAATGAGGCTGTAGTTTGGAACATGCATTCTCCAAAAGCCCACTGCACCCAGAAAAGATTGTGTCTCTCTTTTGCTAGTGGGTGGAGACATGGCAGTGATTTTGTCGATCACATCTGTCGGGATGTGACGACGGCCATCTTGCCACTTTATGCCTAGGAACTGAATCTCCTGGGCAGGTCCTTTCACTTTGCTTCGCTTAATAGCAAAACCAGCACTCAGAAGAATTTGGATCGTTCTCTCTCCTTTTGTGAAGACTTCTTCTGCTGTATCGCCCCACACAATGATGTCATCAATGTATTGCAGGTGCTCAGGAGCACTGCCCTGTTCCAATACAGTTTGGATCAACCCATGGCAAATGGTCGGGCTGTGTTTCCACCCCTGGGGCAAACGGTTCCAGGTATACTGAATGCCCCTCCATGTGAAAGCAAACTGTGGCTTACATTCTTTGGCCAAAGGGATGGAAAAGAAGGCATTAGCAATGTCAATGGTGGCATACCATTTGGCCGCTTTTGACTCCAGTTCATACTGGAGTTCTAACATGTCCGGCACAGCAGCACTCAGTGGGGGTGTGACTTCATTCAGGCCACGGTAGTCCACCGTCAGCCTCCATTCTCCACTGGCTTTACGCACTGGCCATATGGGGCTGTTAAAAGGCAAGTGAGTTTTGCTGATCACTCCCTGGCTCTCTAGTTGACGAATTAACTTATGAATGGGGAGCAAAGAATCCCTGTTGGTGCGGTACTGCCGCCTGTGCACCATTTTTGTAGCAATCGGTACGTGTTGCTCTTTTACTCGCAGCAGCCCCACAACAGATGGATCTTCTGACAGGCCAGGCAAAACAGAGAGCTGCTTAATGTTGTCTGTGTCCACAGCAGCTATTCCAAAGGCCCATCGATACCCCTTAGGATCCTTGAAATGCCCCCTTCTAAGATAATCAATCCCTAGTATACATGGAGCCCCTGGGCCCGTCACAATAGGATGTTTTTGCCAGTCCTTACCAGTGAGGCTTATCTCGGCCTCCAACACAGTCAATTCTTGAGAGCCCCCAGTCACTCCAGAAATATGGATTGATTCTGTCCCTTGGTGACTCGAGGGCATCAGAGTGCACTGTGCACCAGTGTCCACCAGGGCCTTATATTTCAGTGGTTCTGATGTGCCAGGCCATCGAATCCACACAGTCCAATATACTCTATTATCCCTTTCCCCCCCCCTGACTGAGGGCAGGGCCCCTCTATTCATTACCTGTGGTAACTGGAGCAACTGCACTGGTGGTAGATCTGCCTTGTAATTCTTTCACCCGGGCTCGTAGTACAGGAGTAGGTTGACCGTGCCACTTCCCCATGTCTTCTCCATGGTCACGTAGGTAATACCATAAGGTAATTCGCGGTGTATTATTCCTTACTTGAGCCGGAGAGCGTCTGCCTCTAACAGCTGAGATTTTTGATCGTGCACGTAAAAAGGAAGGTTCATTGTCTTTAGTTAGGTGGGTTCGCAAAAATTTCACCGTCTCCTTCACCTCCTTCACATCCTTCGCTAGACTCATTTGATTATCCTGATCTTCATCCAGCGTCTCTGATACTGCTACAGGTTTGTCACGGTTAATCAGTTGAGACACTTGCTCCGTCATTCTTGATATTGCAGCCACAGCAGAATGAATTGGGGACAGCAATTGTTCGTAGTTTTGGAGCGTAAGAATTAATTCATAAACTAAGGGCGTTCTCTGTTGTTCCTGGTATCTGTCACACGCTGACGTTAGTGTAGCGGCATATTTGTCCGGCGCTGTTGTCACAATTTTCTGCCATATCTCAGGCGTTGTCCTCACTCTTTCAGGGTCGCGGTTTTGGTGTGGTTGGTTAGGAACAAAGTCAGGGTCATACAACATTTCCACCACGCCTATTTCCCTCAAATACTGGATACCCTTTTCAACTGTATCCCATTTTTTTCATTGCAATCTTCAAGCCATTTTTGAAGGGATACTTTTCCTTCACGGCTATTAACACTCGTTCCCAGAGGGAGGCAGCCTCATCCGAACATCGACTAATTCCTCTATCAATAGCTGGATCTCTGGCAATGGCACCTAGTTGGCGAGCTTCATTACCATCCAGAGACAAGCTATGGGCCCCACTGTCCCAACAGCGAACCAACCAGGAAACAATACTTTCATTTAGGCGCCGTGTGAACTCCTTTCTTGAACCTTGGATTTCAGTCATCTTTAGAGGCCGGCGAGTAGTAATAGAGACTTCCTCTTCATCACTCTCTTCTGCATGTCTCTTAGTTTTCGCTTTTGCCTTTCGTGATGGTGGTGGTTCTGAGGAGGGCCCCTCGCCTGGATCTTCCTCCTCCTCCTCCTCTTCTTCTCTTTTTCGTTCAAGACGCGAAGACACTCGTTTCCATTTCTTGCCCTCCACAGGAGCAACTGGTATTGTTACTGGTGTCTCCTGTGATTGATTAGATTTGACTTGGGGATTTTCCCCTTTGGCTTGAACCTCAGCTCGGAAACTCTCTCTCTCCCGAATGGTATTATATAGGGCACGGTAAGCACAAGCCAAACCCCAAATAAGTTGTACCTCCTTAGATTTATGTAAGCCGCATAGTCCCTGACTCAAATACTGGCTTAGTTTCTCAGGATCCCACAGGTGTTCAAGAGTAAAATCCCATGACACTGCGGGTCCCCATGCTTCTAAGACCTTTCCTAAACCTCTCCATATTCCCTGCCAGTCATCATTCTCCAGTTTTGGAGTAGACTCCTTATTACGAATGCGTTGGAGTACATTCAGGAAAATTAACGACATGCACACCAACATGAGTATTGATGACACACTCACCAACATGAGTATTAATTCAAGATTCGAAAAACGTTTGATAAACCGAGAAGAAAACCTGGAGACTGGTCTGAACATCGTGTTGTTTGTAAAATTAGCTATTCCATTTGGGATGTAGCTGTTTGTGAAATTAGCCATTCCTTCTGGGATGTAGTTGTTTGTGAAATTAGCCATTCCTTCTGGGATGTAAATGTCAAAATTCAAATCATACCACATTGCAAGTAGGTAAAACATAGGTGTCTCCATCAGTGCCCTTAGGTAGCTATATACGGATGCAATTCCAAAACACGTAAGTGTGAGATGGATTATTGGCCAGTAGGTTGTGAGTAACACCATTGCTTTAAATCCTTTACACAGTGCCCCCACGATAACGAGGGGGTTCATCGGTGGTGCCTGCTAAAAAGGGGTTAATGAATTGAAGCTAACAAGAGGAGGGGAAAAAAAAAAGAAAAAAGGCACTACCCAGACGAAGTAGTGCTCAAAGTTTACAAATATCCCAGAACACTGGCAGTACGCCTAATCTTTCAAGGTCAGGTTTTCCAGCACAGAAACCTGAACTACTGATAATGCTCCCTAACGAAGCTCTCTAAGAGCAGAGAGAGAAAAAAAAAAAAAAAAAAAAAAAATTGTTCTAAAAGCTAAAAAGCAGTCGAGCCCCACGTTGGGCGCCAAAAATTCTGTCACGGATTTGACCAGATCAATCTATGTCCATGACAGGGGCGACAGGCCTCTGCCCTCCCCCCCACCCCAGTCCCACA
>NW_024964942.1:0-1317 GCF_019238085.1 Lagopus leucura
GGTGACAGCAGGTGGCACTGGGTGACAATAGGTGGCACTGGGTGACAATGGGTGACCCCAGGTGACATCAGGTGACCCCAGGTGACATCAGGTGACATCAGGTGACCCCATGTGACCCCATGCCCCCCCCATCCCCATCCCTGCAGCCCTGGGGTCCCATTTCCTATGGGGTGGAAGCGCAGCCCTGGCAGTGGGGTGGCAGTAGGGTGACATCAGGTGCCCCCAGGTGACACTGGGTGACAATGGGTGACCCCAGGTGACATCAAGTGACCCCAGGTGACATCAGGTGACATCAGGTGACCCCAGGTGACCCCAGGTGACAGTGGGTGACATCAGGTGACCCCAGGTGACCCCATGCCCCCCCCCATCCCCATCCCTGCAGCCCTGGGGTCCCTTTTCCTATGGGGTGGAAGCGCAGCCCTGGCAGTGGGGTGGCAGTGGGGTGACACTGGGTGACATCAGGTGCCCCCAGGTGACATCAGGTGACAGTGGGTGCCATCAGGTGACCCCGTGTGACCCCGCGCCCCCCCCCTTCTGCAGCTGAGCGACGCCCTGCGCTCCCGCGCCCCCTTTTCCTATGGGGCGGAGGTTCGATGCCTGCAGCAGGCGCTGCTCCTCACCCCCTTCGTGGCGGCCCTGGGGGGCGCCTGCTTCCTGGGCACGGCGCTCTGCCTCAGCGGGGATCGGCTGCGCGACGGTGAGGGGCCGCCGTGTGGGGCAGGGATGTGGGGCAGCCATGGGGGGAAGGGCTGTGGGCTGCCCATGGGGGGCAGGGCTGTGGGGTGCCCATGGGGGGCAGGGCGATGGGGCACCCATATGGGGCACCCATGGGGGGCAGGGCTGTGGGGCGCCCATGGGGGGCAGGGCTGTGGGGTGCCCATGGGGGGCAGGGCTGTGGGGCACCCCTATGGGGCACCCATGGGGGGCAGGGCTGTGGGGTGCCCAGGTGGGGCAGGGCTGTGGGGCACCCCTATGGGGCACCCATGTGGGGCAGGGTGGTGAGGCGCCCAGGTGGGGCAGGGCTGTGGGGCACCCATATGGGGCACCCATGGGGGGCAGGGCTGTGGGGTGCCCATGGGGGGCAGGGCGATGGGGCACCCATGGGGGGCAGCGCTATGGGGCAACCAGATTGGGAAGGGCTGTGGGGCACCCCTATGGGGCACCCAGGTGGGGCACCCATTTGGGGCAGGGCTGTGGGGCACCCCTATGGGGCACCCCATGTGTCCCCCATCTGTCACCCCATGTGTCACCTCCATGTCACCCCCATGTCCCCCATGTGTCACCCCCATGTCACCCTATATGTCACCCCATGTGTCA
>NW_024964943.1:0-1509 GCF_019238085.1 Lagopus leucura
GATTGTTAAATTAAATGGGACAAGCTGCAAGTACAGAACGAGGCATTTTTTCTGCAATGCTGAAATCATTATTAGTTGCCCGAGGAGTAAAAGTGACTCGGGGTCAGATTAGTCATTTTTTAGATTTTATAGAGGAAGTATGCCCCTGGCTTCCTAGGGATGGAACTATTAATATTGAAACTTGGAATAAAGTGGGTGAAAGACTCCAGGGCTATTATGCTGTGCATGGTCCTGAGAAGGTACCTATTGATACCTTTACGCTTTGGACTCTAATAAAAGAATGTCTCAGAGGAGACACGGGAGATGAGAAGTGGCAGCGGACCACTCGCTCAACAGAAAAGTTATATCCTGCCTTGTCGCGATCAAAATCTCTTGATCATATCCCTTCGTCTATGCCATCAGCACCCCCAACCTCCCCTCCCCAATATGAGCAACCTTTGATTTGTAAATTAGCAAACGACTTGCCGCCTTGTAAACCTCCTGGCACTAACATAACAAAGGATATTTTACCCCCTGATGATTGGGGAGAGTTAGAAAAAGAGGCTGCTGAATATCACCATAAGGACTTAGCGGCTGTACTCCCAGCATTACAGGCTGGTGATGCCGCTGTGCAGACACAACAGACAGTCGATCAGGCTCGATCAGATCCCCTTGCTGTTTTACCTGCCTTTCGAGCAGGGCGAATGCCTCCCCCGCCTGGAGTAGATGCGTTGCTTATGCAACAATCCCCTATGCAATTAGCGCTCAAAGAAGCAAGGAAAGCTGGGGAAACAATAGATGAATTTTCTGGGCAACTTTTCCCGTCTCAAGTTTTCCCTGTCATACAACGTCAACTTGCAAATGGTGGCATTCTGAATGATTATGAGCCTATTCCTTTTAAACAACTGAAAGAGCTTAAAGCTGCTAATATTCTTCCCCCTTCTGACTGGAAAAGCTTGGCAAAGGCTGTGTTAAGTGGAGGTGAATATTTGCTTTGGACTTCCGAATATGCGGAACGGTTCTTCTTGTGCCCCTTTATTACCAGTTCCTCATTTTGGAGTGAACCCCAGAGGATTAATGCCTAATGATTTATGGCAGATGGATATCACGCATGTACCTTCTTTTGGAAAATCTTCTTATGTCCATGTAACAATTGACACTTTCTCTCACTTTGCAGTAGCCTCAGACTTGTCTGGTGAAAACTCTCTCATGTATGCAACCATCTTTTGCATTGTTTTAGCGTTACGGGAACACAGAAATCATTAAAAACTGATAACGGGCCAGCTTATGTAAGTAGCAGTTTTTCAACCTTTTGTCGACATTTTAAAATTTACCATAAAACTGGAATTCCATATAATCCAGAAGGCCAAGGTATAGTAGAAAAATTTGATCATTTATTGAAAACTCAACTAAAGAAAATAAAAAGGGGGACATGAGGAATTAAAGATACTCCGTCCTCTATGTTATCACATGCATTATTTGTTTTAAATTTTTTGACATTGGATGATGACAGAAAATTGGCTGCGGATA
>NW_024964944.1:0-7056 GCF_019238085.1 Lagopus leucura
CGAGATTTGATGAATGGATTACCCACTGTCAGGTTAGAGAAATTAGTTAACTGGTGGCCAGAACAAAAGCTCCAGAATCTCGAGGAAAGCAAAACCCCAGGTCCTAGGGCCTCTCCCAAGGAACCTGAACGGCTATCCAAACCATTAGAAAACTGATGTCTTCGCCCCCCCCAAGTGAGCGGGGTGGGGGCGGTGAAGGGTGGATGCATGAGAAAGCTCACAACAAAGGGAAGCAAGATCGTCGATTTAACACCTTCTGTCCAAAGGTCTCACCACTCTTGCCAGTTATCCCTGTGAGTCACGATCCAGTAGCTGATAAGCCAGGGAAACACTCTTACCTCCCCGGCCAAATTGTGTCGATTGACTTAGCTAACCTGAGGCCAGTTCCCCTAACCTTAACAGGATCCCTTAACAAATATCTTTGGAAGGCTAAAGACACCCCGAAAAAGGAATATGAAATCAACACTTGCTGGATTGTTGATTGTTCCCTCATTTTTTTTAACCCTATTAACAAAGCCCAAAAAGGGCAAGTCGGTGTCTTCTTTTATTTCACAGAAGATCCCCGTGGGACCTTGACAGAACACAAAAAGGCTAATAGCTGATTTTAACTATTTGTATTTTGTGACAGAAATACTGAAGATTTGATCATGCTAGAACACTGAATGTACCTCTTGATTACATTTTTTGGTTGCAATAGTGTTATGTTTTGTGGGTGTGGGTGGTGATTGGTATCAGTCCTTGGATCTGTTAAACTTCACAACTGGGTTCAGGGTTTTTACAGGTCATCCTGGCTTACTGGTACTCCCTGCACAGTGATGCCATTTCTTTTGACCCCTTCTTTCACCCCTTTT
Source organism: Lagopus leucura (assembly GCF_019238085.1). Lineage (NCBI taxonomy): Eukaryota > Metazoa > Chordata > Aves > Galliformes > Phasianidae > Lagopus > Lagopus leucura. The sequence continues at coordinate 852 of NW_024964944.1, forward strand.
TTTACCAAACTGATTATGATTTGCATGTAACTCCTCCACAGTGTTTCCAAATTCCTAACAAACTGGGAAATGAATCAAGGGACCCATCTAATATCTATCAGATGTGGTCACAAAAGAAATCTATCAGAAAGCCTTTTGCACTGATGCTTTTCAGTGTCACATCAGTCTAGGAGTTCCATCCAAAACATGGTTGTTGGAAAGTGCCTAAGTTTTAAAAGAGAAGTGTATGTTTCTGGGATTACCCCTCTTTGATGGTTTGTACTGTGGGGGTATCCTGCACACACTATCCTGTGAAAAGTTCTGTGGACTGTAACAATGCTTGAACTTGCCAAACTAATATTTATATCTCTCAGCATTTGAATTGCTTTGGAAATGCTCAAGTGTAAAGTTCTCGAGACACTAAATTATCTTAGAAAACATTACATGGCAAGTCCACATATTGTCAAATTAGATTAGATACACTTTTCGTGAATTAACTGAAGTGTAATATTGTGGAGCTATTCATAAACACCACAACCTCTACTGAAGAATTCCCATCTGGATCCTGGCTTACACTGGGAGTTCCTGGGTTGGGAAAGCAGCTGACACAAATACCTCTGTTTGTTTTACCTATTTATTATTATTGGTTATTGCCAAATGTATGGATGTCTCTTTTCACTTTCTACCTTTTATTCATCATGTAACATTTGTGATACCACTCCTCAGGTATCACTGAGTGGTGTCTGTGGAAAACTGAATGATTCTAATTGTTGTCTAAAAATTGATGATAATGGGAAAGTTGTTAAACAGATTGCCCAGGGTATGCGGAAGATAGCCCATGTTCCTGTCCAAACCTGGAAAGGCCCAAACTTTGATTTATTTTCCTGGCTTCCAGGTGGCCCATGTGTCAAACGTATCCTGTTTTATCTACTGTGTGTTGTTGCAACTCTTATGTTTGTACCGTGTATGATTCCATGTTTTATTCAACTTATACAACGTGTTGTATCTTCCATGTATTTTGTAACCACTTCAACTGATGATGGACAAGTCCAACAGATCAGGGCAACATTTGTAACCAAGCCCAAGAAATCTTTTGTAGTAATTGTGTAACGATTATCTTCCCCTTCTCCCCCTCCTCCTTCCCCCTCTGCTTCTTTGCTGTATTTTTTATTTTCTCCCTTTTCTTTTCCTCACCACCGTGGAGGGTCACTTATACTTTATTTCAAGCAATCTTTGAGCCACGGGGTGGTGTGAGAATCCTTCTTAGTTTTTTTTGGCTCAAAGCTTGCTTCCTGAGGTTTTTCTTGTGATAAGACTCAGAGTGACTTGTCAAGGAGGCAGCTGATGGGTGCTAACTGTGTGACAATCGATATCGCTTTGGGAACATTTGCAAGCCCCTTCCCCCAGAGCTGCTTGCTCTGTAGAAGAGCGGAAGATCTGGCTTGTGGCCAAACCGTTCCAGCTAAGTATGGAAGGCTGGGGGATGATACCATTGTATCTTGCGAAGGCAAGATGCAAGTTGGTGCCTCCCTGCTTCCTCTTATCTGCTGGCAAGGCCAGAAAGATAAGAACAAAGGAGGTTCCTGCTGAGATCCCAGAGCCAGAAGCTGTCACTCAAAGGAGAGCTGATTCGACCACTTTGGATTTGAGCTGTCACTCCAAAAGGAGCTGACTCAACCACTTTGAAGCATTGAAAAAGGGCCATCATCACCATGGTCGTCGTCGTCATTGGCAACAGGACAACTCTGCCTGACGACCCACCACTACTGAGGATCAAAGACTGAACTACGAACCTCGCTGGATCCATGGTGGTGACTATCTCCCTCTTGCTGCCTATAAAGACTCCTTGCTTCTTCTTTTCTATCTTTTCTATCGCCCTCCTTCCCTTCCCCCATTACCCTAATCATAATAGTGTCCGTTCTCCCCTTCCCCATTTCCCCTGATTAAGATTTGTAATAAACTGGTTGGACCAACATTTGAACCGTTGCTTCTTAATCTCATGCCGGGTATATAGATAATAAAAGAACCTCCTCTCCCTCCTATAAATTGGAGCGAGACATTTATTTAATGGCGTAGTCGTTGCAGGATACCCGCTGTGAGAGTGTTGTCCTTCCAGATATAGTTTGAAACCTTTTTTTTCTGTGTGCACCTCCTGGAGTTGCAAGGAGCGATAGTTTTGAAAATTTTGACGTGAGTCCTTCTCCAGGAAGACCGCTCCATATTCTGAAACTTTACCTTTTATGTGTGTACCTCTCGGGGACGTATTTTGAATACTTGCATTTTGATTAAGTGTGTGCCTCCTCGAGAAGACCTCTCTGAATTTTGCGATTTTAAGTATCTTGTAACTGAAGTGCGAAACTTGAACCTTTTTTTGTTTTTGTTTTTTTTTTGTGTGTGTGTGTGTGTGTCTGCGTGCACGCGCCTGTTGGGGAAGTGAGGAAGTGATATTTTGTTACTTAAACGTGTGTGCCTCTCCAAGAAGTTTTATTTACTCTATTGAAACCTAGGAAGTGTTGCTTTAGCTTCACATTTTTTGTGCTCCCTCAAAGAAAGGAGGAGTGATTGAATCATTTGCATTTGTTTAGGTGTGGTGTATCTCCCTGGGAGGAGCGGTGAGAAGTAACTGAGCTTTTGAATACGTGTACCTTCTCCTCCCTTAGTGTTGGTCTTTCATTATATTGAAAAAATGAGCGACAGTAATGCCAGTATGAAAAGTGAAGATGTGTTATTTGACCTTTTAGAAAAGCATGGTGCTCGTCCCTCTTTGTCAGGGGTGGACTGGGCACGCCAAAATTGGCATAATTTGCAGAGTGTTTCGGACCGCATTAGTGTCTTACAGAATGAAGCTCGTACACGAGCTGGAAAAGGAAAGTCGTTTATTTGTGCCGTACTCGGGGCTGCTTTAAAAGCTGCCGTGGAGTTTCGAGATGAAAAGCATTCGGCAGAACTCCAAACCATACAAGCACTGCAGGAATCGGTTAAAGTTACAGAAGAATTGGTAAAAACTCTGCAGAATCAAATAGTTAATCTCGAGGAACAATTAGAAAGAGAGAAACGTAATTCAGCTTTGTTGCAAATGGCTTTTAAGGAACTGCTAACGTGTAAGCATGCCAGCCATACCGTCACCCACAGTTTGCCTCGAGAAAAAACTTTTCCTCAGGTGGAACTACCAGGAATGAAGGAAAGGCTAGATAAATTAGAAACTCCAATAGCCCCATTGCGTCCTTTGATAAAAACTGAATATACATTTGATAACAGTGAGGATCTAGATCCTCAAATGAATGTTAAGGAAATTCCCTTCTCAGCCACTGAACTAGCAAAATTGAAGAAAGATTTTAGCCGCTCTCCAAAGGAATCTGAGACAGAATATGTATGGAGGGTTAGCCTCACTGGTGGCGACCAGATTCGGTTAACAGAAAAGGAAGCAGAGGATTATTGGGGACCAGGAGTACTTTTAACTACTGGCAACAGTCATGCTCCCTGGTCCTTAACGCAAAGGGCTGCCTATTGGGCAGGTGGTCTCAACCCTTTAGAACGGGGAGACCCTCTTGCCATTACTGGAACAACTGATCAGTTAGTAGAGAGAGTTCAAAAGGCTGCTTGTCTCCAAATGATGTATGATAGAAAGCTGCAGCCGCACCATGAATCACCTATGATGATGCCTGTCGATCCTGAAAGAATGACCCCTCTAATTAGGGGGCTTCCAGAGTCGTTAAAACCTATAGGTATTCAACTGCAAGGAAAAATACAGGCAATGCCTCAAGGAGAGAGGGCCCGGGCAGCGTTAGAAGGAACTGTAACCCCCAACCATCTGCAGTCAGGAAACAAAGTGTGGACGTGGGGAGAAGTTGCCCAAGAGTTAATTAACTATGGAAGGAAATATGGGCCAGTGGTTTCTTCCTCCACTAAATTCGAGCCAAGAGAAGTAAGACTTGCAGCAGTCAGCCTTGCCCCCAGGCCTCCTAGCCCAAAGCTCAGTGGGACTGGAAGGGTCTCATTGTCAGTAAAAACAGGTAGGCGAAATATTGATCATAAACATAATTGTCTCTAGACATTGGGCTGGCAAAAGGGTGTTCCCCGAGATTTGATGAATGGATTACCCACTGTCAGGTTAGAGAAATTAGTTAACTGGTGGCCAGAACAAAAGCTCCAGAATCTCGAGGAAAGCAAAACCCCAGGTCCTAGGGCCTCTCCCAAGGAACCTGAACGGCTATCCAAACCATTAGAAAACTGATGTCTTCGCCCCCCCCAAGTGAGCGGGGTGGGGGCGGTGAAGGGTGGATGCATGAGAAAGCTCACAACAAAGGGAAGCAAGATCGTCGATTTAACACCTTCTGTCCAAAGGTCTCACCACTCTTGCCAGTTATCCCTGTGAGTCACGATCCAGTAGCTGATAAGCCAGGGAAACACTCTTACCTCCCCGGCCAAATTGTGTCGATTGACTTAGCTAACCTGAGGCCAGTTCCCCTAACCTTAACAGGATCCCTTAACAAATATCTTTGGAAGGCTAAAGACACCCCGAAAAAGGAATATGAAATCAACACTTGCTGGATTGTTGATTGTTCCCTCATTTTTTTTAACCCTATTAACAAAGCCCAAAAAGGGCAAGTCGGTGTCTTCTTTTATTTCACAGAAGATCCCCGTGGGACCTTGACAGAACACAAAAAGGCTAATAGCTGATTTTAACTATTTGTATTTTGTGACAGAAATACTGAAGATTTGATCATGCTAGAACACTGAATGTACCTCTTGATTACATTTTTTGGTTGCAATAGTGTTATGTTTTGTGGGTGTGGGTGGTGATTGGTATCAGTCCTTGGATCTGTTAAACTTCACAACTGGGTTCAGGGTTTTTACAGGTCATCCTGGCTTACTGGTACTCCCTGCACAGTGATGCCATTTCTTTTGACCCCTTCTTTCACCCCTTTTTTTACCAAACTGATTATGATTTGCATGTAACTCCTCCACAGTGTTTCCAAATTCCTAACAAACTGGGAAATGAATCAAGGGACCCATCTAATATCTATCAGATGTGGTCACAAAAGAAATCTATCAGAAAGCCTTTTGCACTGATGCTTTTCAGTGTCACATCAGTCTAGGAGTTCCATCCAAAACATGGTTGTTGGAAAGTGCCTAAGTTTTAAAAGAGAAGTGTATGTTTCTGGGATTACCCCTCTTTGATGGTTTGTACTGTGGGGGTATCCTGCACACACTATCCTGTGAAAAGTTCTGTGGACTGTAACAATGCTTGAACTTGCCAAACTAATATTTATATCTCTCAGCATTTGAATTGCTTTGGAAATGCTCAAGTGTAAAGTTCTCGAGACACTAAATTATCTTAGAAAACATTACATGGCAAGTCCACATATTGTCAAATTAGATTAGATACACTTTTCGTGAATTAACTGAAGTGTAATATTGTGGAGCTATTCATAAACACCACAACCTCTACTGAAGAATTCCCATCTGGATCCTGGCTTACACTGGGAGTTCCTGGGTTGGGAAAGCAGCTGACACAAATACCTCTGTTTGTTTTACCTATTTATTATTATTGGTTATTGCCAAATGTATGGATGTCTCTTTTCACTTTCTACCTTTTATTCATCATGTAACATTTGTGATACCACTCCTCAGGTATCACTGAGTGGTGTCTGTGGAAAACTGAATGATTCTAATTGTTGTCTAAAAATTGATGATAATGGGAAAGTTGTTAAACAGATTGCCCAGGGTATGCGGAAGATAGCCCATGTTCCTGTCCAAACCTGGAAAGGCCCAAACTTTGATTTATTTTCCTGGCTTCCAGGTGGCCCATGTGTCAAACGTATCCTGTTTTATCTACTGTGTGTTGTTGCAACTCTTATGTTTGTACCGTGTATGATTCCATGTTTTATTCAACTTATACAACGTGTTGTATCTTCCATGTATTTTGTAACCACTTCAACTGATGATGGACAAGTCCAACAGATCAGGGCAACATTTGTAACCAAGCCCAAGAAATCTTTTGTAGTAATTGTGTAACGATTATCTTCCCCTTCTCCCCCTCCTCCTTCCCCCTCTGCTTCTTTGCTGTATTTTTTATTTTCTCCCTTTTCTTTTCCTCACCACCGTGGAGGGTCACTTATACTTTATTTCAAGCAATCTTTGAGCCACGGGGTGGTGTGAGAATCCTTCTTAGTTTTTTTTGGCTCAAAGCTTGCTTCCTGAGGTTTTTCTTGTGATAAGACTC
>NW_024964945.1:0-2419 GCF_019238085.1 Lagopus leucura
GTTAAGCCTTTTGCCCCGTTACATCGCGATTCACCAAATAATCCTACCCTAATGTCTTAAACCATACTTATAAATGTAATATACCTATATGCCTATATATAATATGACTATAAGTGTAAAGCATATTAATATTAGACTTAATGCAACTATAACTGAATACAGAATAGAGTTAAACAGAGTTAAACATTCCCGTCACTTTGGTGGACCATCCCAGAAGCACTTCCCATCAGTGGTGTTCTCTGTCCTTTACTCTCTCTAGGACACGATGTATCTCTTCTGTGTCATGGTGAACGGTGATCAAGGTTTTCTGTCCATTGTCTCTTACACGTTTCAGCAACTGGTGCAGGTCATCATGTTGCAAAAGCTTCCTTACCAATGTCCTTCCTTGGTAAGCCAAAACGAGATTCATCCCACTTGGAGTAGGTGACAGGTCTTTAATCACCGTATAATTATCCTGCAAGAACTGATGTGATGTCACCGACACTTAATTATTAAAGCCACATCCTACAATACTTGTAAAGTTATAGACAGAGAGATTAGAGATTAGAGTGATTGCTGATAGCTCTAGTGGCACTATCTGTGCTCAATATATACCAACATTGTCTCAGGTACCTGTTGGAGTGTACCTCAAAAATGACAAACATTTGTTCAATATCAAGGCAGATGTCTCAGGCTTTGAGAGCATTGCTCTCACAAACCAGCCGTATGGAATTGCTTGTTCTCCAGGCCTCAATCTGGCCACCTGTCCCTGAAGGGAAACCATTCTGATGTCCACAGTGTATACTGCACTGGCTTAAGCACCATGCACATCAGATTTGTTACATGAGGAAAGAGAAGGCCTGATGCTGTCAGGACTTCTAATGCATTTAAAGTGAGGAGTGATTTCAATCCCGATTTCTCTGCACAATCTATCAGGCGTGTGATGCCTTTCAGATCGAGGGATACCCCTCCCGGACCTCTCTTATCGTACCCTACTATCAGGAAGATCTCCAGAACTCTTCCTTCCTCTATCAGGCTAGATCTAAACTTCTCACCATCTGTTAGTGCATCTCTCTTAACTCCTAAATGCAAATTCACCTCTCTCCTTTCGCTATCCTTTTCAGTCACAGCTGGAAGCTGCGGGTTCCGCACCGCTCCCACTGTGCCCATCTCCCTTTGATCAAGCACTGACTGTTGTAGAGGCTTCTGATTGGTTGCATGCGCACTCAATCTTGCAGAAGGATGTGTGGGTCGAGTCAATGGGCCTGAACACTGTGGCAGAGAGTGGGCCCGGAGACTATCGTTATTTCTTTCTCCATCGGGTGCAACCTGAGTAGAGGGCGCCAGCCGGACGCCACCTACACCTTCAGGCGCAGTCAGGGTGGACAGTGCTGGCCGCACACTATCATCCCAGCGCCTGTAACTTACATCGCTTCCCTTTCTCTCTGCTGCTTTTTCTTCTACTACCTCCCTAACTTTTGACCAATCCGTACCCAGGCCTTTCCCGCAGTCCCCACCCCCCTGGGTGTTACTGCATTCCACCTCCTGAGAGGAGACAGCAAGTGTCCCATCCCAGCTCACTTTTTTCCCTGCCCCCACAGGTGGTGTTAGGTTACACAGAGAAGGATACAGCGGTTGTCCTGGATACGGCTGGGGAGTTTCAGCGACCTTGGATTCCTGCACTTGAGCCGTTTTGCAAGATAAAAGTGCAGACAGTTCAGCGCAGTCTTCTTCTATTTGTTTATGCGAAGCTGGAGCCGAGAGGGGAGCAGAAGGGGGTGCTGAAGGTGCGGACGAGATGTTAGTCGCCATAGCTGAGGGCATATTTGCGGTGTTCTCTTCCTCGGGGGACCTGCAAGAAAGTACGCTTCCCGCGCCGTTTCTCACGGTGTTATTAAATTCCAAACCCATCATAACGCGCGCAGCTTCAGGAATTCTATCTTCTTCTCTCGCGGCTCGGAGAGCGCCGAGGACCAACCCCCAAATTTTAAGCTCCGCAACTTTCTGCTCCTCTATCGCACGCTGCGCAAGCGCGGATGTAAATGCATCCCATCTAGTGGGGTCTAAAATGCCCTGAGGGGAGGGAAGATTCCACTCCTCTTCCAGGCGAGTAAGTACAGCGACAATGTCCTTCTCAGAAGGAGCATCCTCACCGAAATAGTCCTTACAAGCTTGATGCAATACCTTAATGACGGATTCCATGGTTGTCCAGGGTGATCAGCCCTCCACCTTCCACAAGTCTACCGCTGTGGGGTAACTTCGCAGCTGCGCTCACAGCCCCAGGGGGATCAGTCCCTCCGGCTCTTCCGCCGCCTTACCGCCGCGGGCTCCTGCGTCCGTCGCGCAACCGGCTGTCACACATTCACGACTGGGACATGGCATTATCACGTCGGGGTCACCACTTGTTGCCTTTGCTTCGGCAACCTCTGATTAATGTCCC
>NW_024964946.1:0-1256 GCF_019238085.1 Lagopus leucura
AGCTCTGCAGCCACCTGTTGGACACAATGCAGTAATGAAGGCACTGCCCCGCATATGTAAGGTTGCACCCTGAGCACATTGCTGTAATGATGATGCAAGGGTTATAATTAGTTATAATTAACATTAAGGGTATGATTAATGCTATTGATAGGTTTGAAGTTACAGTTAGACTAACATCAGTATTCTGCACTGCAATTACAATTAAGGTTACTTTGACAGAAAACATGGGGCATTATTTTTATGGCAGCACTTAGAGTAAGAGACATTTTTAATACTGGGTTAAGGGTTTGGTTCACAGGTACACTGCAGGTTAACATAATTATTGTAAGAACTCCCATTCAGCTATGGGTTAAGGTCAAGGCTAGCATTAACGCTGCCTCCCAGCTGACCGCAAAGTGCCAAAGGCAAGCAGAACTCCCAGGAAAAGCCAAGGCAAATGCAAAGCAAACAGCCAAGCTAAGGCAAGGGCAAAAGCAAAGAGAGCACCCAATGGAAAGCCAAGGTAAGAGCAAGGAGAACGCAACAGGAAAGGCCAAAATATACAGCCAAAGAGAACACAGCAAGAAAGGCCAAGGGCAAAGGCCAAGAGAACGCAGCACAAAATGCCAAAACAAAAGGCCAAGGGAACACGACATGGAATGCCCAGGCAAGGGCTAAGAAAACATGGCAGGAAGTGCCAAAATAGGAGACCAAAGAGAACGCGGCAAAGAAGGCCAATGCAGAACGCAGCTGGAACACCAAGACAGGAGGTCAAAGAGAATGCCGCAGGGAACGCCCAGGCAAGGGCCAAGACAACATGGCAGGAAATGCCAAAACAGGAGGGCGACAGAATGCTGCCGGGAACGCCAAAATCAAATGCTGAAGAGAATGTCGCTACAGAAAGCCAAGAGCAATGGCCAAGAGGATGTGGCACAGGACACAATAACAGGAGGGCAAGGGAATGCCCAGACAAGGCCAAGGGCCAAGAGAACATGGAAGGAAATGCCAAGGATGATGGCTAAGAGAACACGGCAAGAAACGCCAAAACAGGAGGGCAAGAGAACGCAGCAGGGAACGCCAAAACTGAATGCCGAAGTGAATATGGCAAAGAAAGCCAAGGGCTACGGCCAAATGAACGTGGCATGGAACACAAAAACAGGAGGGCAAGAGAATGCAGTAAGGAACACCAATGGGAAAGGGAAGGAAAACACTGCTGTGAAAGGCCAGAGACAAGGAGAACACAGAAAGAAAAGGACAGGCAGCCTTCCGGGCACCAT
>NW_024964947.1:0-28212 GCF_019238085.1 Lagopus leucura
TGGTGGTTGGTGACCCTGCACATAGCTGGGGGTTGGAACTAGACGATCTTTGAGGTCCTTTTCAAACCAGGCCATTCTATAATTCTATGATATGATTCTAATTTAGTTGGAAGCAACTAAAATATATTCTTTTGATATTGAAAGGGTTCACTGGAGTTTTTCTTTCCAATACTTTTATATATATTTCTGTAGAATATAATTTTAAAACTACATGTTGTATTTGGAGAATAAGAAATGTGTATGTTAAGAAATCTTAAACGTGGAAATAAGGGAACACATTCCACACTCTGTGGAATTTAAGTCATTCTGCATCTCCATATACTTATTTCATACCATGGATGCAGTCCAACTAGTTAGCCAGTTGTAGTATAGTACTGTAATTCACTATTATCGTTTTTTGCAAAGGTTAGTTTTTAAAATCTCTTTACAACTATTAAAAAAAAAATTCATATTTATCATGAAATCTTTCTATGATACATTCCACCCTGTGAAACAGTGCCTAATGCATTGTTATTCTAATTAAATACATATGATGTACTTATATTGTGAGAAGGAATCCTCCTAATAAATACAAGTGTGCTTCAGGAATGGATAGACTAAAGGAAAAATTGCTCTACAGAATTCTGTGTAGTGATTCTCATCTAAACAAAAAGCTGAGATATCGTATGGAGATGGAGCATAGTAAAGGTGACTGATTTGTCACTTTCTGCACCAATTATATCATACACCATCCAGCTACTTTACACAAATTTTGTTTCATAATGCTGGTTGAAGATACTTATTTCTGTTGTTGATTTGACCCATTTAAATTATGCTACTGTTTTTATAAAAGCTTATAGTGCTTTTTAGATGAGTGACATGTTTTCTTTTTAGCTTTTTAGCTTTGTGCAAGAAAAGATGAAGCAGAACACATGCATCAGCTGTTATCGTTCACCTAGTTCATATCGGTCTCATTAATGTGGTTTCAGAAGACTGTCAGAGCTGCAGCAAATGTATTACTCAGGTGACAACAACATTGAAGAAGCAAAATCTCCCTGCTTAGGTCATTGCTACCCAATTGGAATATCATCATAGTAATTTCAAAATTGTTACACGTTTTGTAATCTCCTAAGCATATATACGTAGATTGCTCCAAAATTAAAGTCTCCTATTTAGTACCATGAATACAACAGCTACAAGGAGCACAATAATACTGTTTGATAGAGCAAATTCTCATCTACAAGATATTATTTTTCAGTGTAGTTACTGGCATTAGCTATGCTTTTCTTGCCAGAGATAAACAAGAGAATGTGAAGCTCACAGAGGTCTGCACCAGCGGAGGTGACTCATTATTTCAGAGCTGCTATGATGGCATTGTTGGTAGGAAAATGTTGCCCATGCAGTCCATCTTTCATCTTCACATACAGATCTGGACAATATGTTGGGTAGGGTGGGACAGTCCAGCCAAGATTGGCAATGTGCTCCAAGGTCTTCAGTTTGGTATTGGTCCTGGCATTATTATTTTCCAAGAGAAAACCTGCTCTCTTCTTTGACCTTACTCTGAAAGTTTGACCTATCAGTTTCATCAATATCATGAAGTAGCAGTCAGAGTTGATGATTTGTCTGTGCTCCAGGAAATCCAGAAGGATCACCCTTTTCCTATCCCTGAGGACAGTGCTCATCACTTAACCTGCTTAGGGCTGCATCTTAAACTTTATCTTCAGCGGGAATTTTACATGTCACCACCACTCCATGGACTGCCATGGACTGTTGAATTCCAACACTGTCATTGCTGTTTCCAATGTACTGAAGCCAATATTGAACTCCTTGCACAGTTCCCTGGTTGCAATCTGCTGATTCATGCAGATCATCTAATTGAGATACTCTTCATTTCATGGCGCGACAGCTGTGCATGGCCATCTGTAATGTGGCTTGTCTTTCACGTTTTTGTTCCCACTACTGAAGCACACCACCCATTGCCTCACTGTGCTCACATCCACTGTGTGGTCTCCATGAATGTTCAGCAAGCATCGATGAATGCCAATGGGAGCCATTTTCACTTTTGCTCAGATACACTTCCATGTCAGATGCCATTTTGTCTGACTGCCTCTCTGCTGCCATCTATCACACAGCAACAACATGTAACAGAATATTGGCAGGAAGGGTCAGCCACTACTGCCATACAACCGTCATCTACCTCTGATGTCGTGAGCCAACCTAATAAAGTGGGAGACATTATTTTCAGAGCAGCATTTGTAGAAATCTAAAATAATGACCTGCATCCTAGAAGAGCACGTTGCTCTCCATTGTCTGTATTTGGCTAGATTTCCTCTGAGTGCAGTGATGTCATCTTGTACCCTGAGATAGCATAAATGAAAATCATAGTTCATTTCACCACTCTTATCTATTGTCTCGTGTCACTGAGAAATGGCAGCTACTTGGGCTGCGGGCTACCTTAATGCTATGTTTAGGATAATAGCGTCACAGGTAGGGACCCAAGAATATGAAAACAATTTATATTCTTCTGTCAACAGTTTACGGGCTGGTTCGGCCCAGTTCCATGACCAGCAACGTTGAGGGATCCGTGGATCTGCGCCTCTGGAAAAGGGAAATAGGGGACCTCAAAATAATTAAAAACAGTGGCAACGATCTGAGGAGAAACAAACTAATTTACTAAATATAGTATCAGAATGCAAGATAACACACTATAATGCAATATAATCAGAATTGAAGCTAATAAATCAAATATAATGAGAGAGAGAGAATGTCCAAAAGGTGGATAGGCCTCACCATAACTCTGAGGTGAGATGCGCAGTCCAGCTGAGCAGCAGGGAGACGGGAGCAGCGCCCACGACGAAGAGCAGACAAAAAAAGAGCACATCAGGTGACCTTGCCAGGAGTTGTATCTCCTCTCTGTGACTGCAAAGTCCCCTGGGGAATGTAGTTCTTCTTCTCTTCTGGGCAGGTACCCAGGACTTGAGCATTAACAGTTAAAGTCCCAGTGCCCCACATGATGTTATGATGTGGAATACCGAAAACCAAGAATCACAAAACCATGACATCTTCATATGTTGTTATGAGTTTTTTCCTCTGCTTTGGCTGTTTTTCTCATGATTTTTGTTGAAAGAAAAGGATATTTTTCCTTACGTTTAGAAACACATTGCTGTCAGAATGTGCTATATTTAAACAAATTTATTGAAATAATCTGTTCTGTTTTTATTTTGCAATGTTGCTTTGATTCATATGAAACCTGTGTTCCTACTGACAATCTTTTTCTGTTGTTTTGGTGTCTCCTTATGAAATTCCTTCCACTGCGAAAGGCTTCTGGATCAGACCACATCCCCAGCTTGAATTCCTTCTAAGCTGCATTGTAGGTGTGAACAAGAAGAAAAGGTACTGTTGTAGAAAGCACATCTGAAGTCATTTGCAGGCATGTGGGAACAAACGTAATGGGAATTGAATTATTATTCTGAATCAGTATGTGATGTTCATAAGTGAGACTATATGGTAGTGACTGGGAGTGGCCAAAACTAATTTGGAATCATCAGGGAGGAACATGTGAAAATACTTGCAAACACTGAAGACCAGTTGCTTACCTGAGTTACTTTCTTGTGGTGCTGCATCTAGAAAATGGTGCTAACCATTTTCAAAATAGTTAACTCACAGGAATGTTAGATACTAAAGCAGTACATATGAAACGTTTGCATCTAGAAATAAAGAAGTATACTTAGTTTGGTCTTCTAAAGCTAAAGAATGTCTCATAAGATACTTTCATTTGTGAAATGATATAATAGCAGATGAGTTTGTAAGTTTTTATGCATTTCTTTGCAGTTTTTTCCTTTTAGAGCTGCCCTGACTAATTGCAGTGGAATCACTGCATATTAACGGGACAGTACAAATTGCAGGTAGCTTGTAGAATAAAAGAATGTAAATTGATTAAATAGGGAAAATAATTAAATTTCTAGGGGAAAAAAAGAATCTATCTGATACTTAAATAACTGGAGGGTGATTATTTGTAAGTAAAAAATGCATACGAAATACTTTTAATTAATGTGGTTGACCAGGTTTACTAGTCATAGAATCACAGAATCACCAAGGTTGGAAAAGACCTCTAATATCATCCAGTCGAACCATTCTCCTACCACCATTATATCCCCCCTAAACCATGTCCCTCAGTACAACATCTAAATGCTTCTTGAACACCTACCTCCAAAGACAGTGACTTAACAACCTCCCTGGGCAGCCTATCGCAGCTCCTAAGCATTCTTTTGGACAAGTATTTCCCAGTGGCCAACCTAAATCTCTCCTGGCTCAGCTTGAGACCATTCCCTCCAGTCCTATCACTGTTACACAAGAGAAGACACTGACCCCCACCTCACCACAACCTCCTTTCAGGTAGTTATAAGAGTGCAATAAGGTCTCCCCTGAGCCTCCTCTTCTACACACTGAACAGCTCCCTCAGCTGCTCCCCGTAAGACCTGTGCTCCAGACCCCTCACAGCTTCATTGCCCTTCTCTGGACATGTTCCAGTGATTCAATGTTCTTCTTGTAGTGAGGGGCCCAAAACTGAACACAGTACTCAAGGTGCAGCCTCATCAGTGCTGAGTGCTGAGGGACAATCACATTCCTGCTCCTGCTGGCAACACTATTTGTTATACAAGCAGTATTCCATTCTTACATCTAACTTAAATGTCCACTACTTCATTCATCATTTTCTTCTGGTGTTCTGAATACTGTATTTGTCCGTTAGCATCAAATACTAACAACTGTGATGGGCTTTTTTATATTCTAAGGATATTTAAATACGGAAATAGAATTTTAGTCACAGTAATGCCTGAATGGCTCAATCTTGTTTTGGGAAGACTGTCTTGAAGGGGAAGGATAGGCATATTTTTATCAGCCTTATTTAAGAACTTTAAATGCTGCAGTGTTACACTGCTTGAACTTATGCTTATGCAACGTGAACTTCTATTCATCAGGACCAAAATTCCTGTAGTAGCCACTGCACTCAATGCATAAAAATTTTCATCAGGAGACACAGATGGATTTAAATTCATGACAAATAGATGGAAAACGCATTACTGTTTTAGCCTCCTCACCCACTAGTTGAGTTTCAGTTGAAGAATTTATATCGTGAATTTCATTTAAGGACAGGTTGGATGGAGCCCTGGGCAGCCTGGTCTAGTATTAGATATGGAGGTTGGTGGCCCTGCCTGTGGCGAGTGGGGTTGGAGATTCATGACCCTTGAGGTCCCTTCCAGCCCAAGCTATTCTATGATTCTATGATTTAGAATCATAGAATGTAATAAAATTTAGATTTACAGAAAAAGTTTGCCTGATCTAGAAAGATATTAATTGAACTGTAATAAGATGTAATAAAAAAAGATTGACACACTGCTACATAAGGAAGAATCAGTCCCTATGTGTAGCAACTAAAACTTTACATACCTAAATAAATTACATTCCACATCGTAATTTATGTCTTTTTAAGATATATCCTAGCAGTTAAAATAATGTCGATACAACTGACTCTGTTTGCCAGACTACCAAACAGTTCTCACTAAGGCTTAGTCGTTTCTATACTTGGAATATTCTGAAACAAGGACCATGTTCCTGTCATGGTAAATTAGGTCAACATGGTGAAACAGAGAGTCGTGGGATGATAAAACATTAAAGAGTACGTTATTAACTGATGTCTTTTTCATTTTATTTTTCTTCAGTGACATTTAACAAATTGAACGTTAAATGCTGAGAGACACAAAAATACTTCGTTACATTATTAAAAAAAACAGGAAGAGTTCTCTCAGCTGATATGTAATGTAATAATATAAAACTGAGCTTAGTGATAGGCTCTGGAGTGGCTGGTTGAGATCTCCCGCCCCTGAGATGAGTAAGAGATTGTTGATCCAAAGTGCAGTCCACATGATTTATTAAGTTTCTAGTATTCTTAGTTTAGTGGAGTTACTACAGAAATCTTTAGTTTTGCCTCAGCCACATCCCATGAGGACTTTTTGGAATCTCGGGACTGTGTAATATAAAATGCTGCCATTCTGGAATCCACATACCTTGGAAGGTAACTCTCTGTCATCAGCATGTATCGATGTCCTGGGTGAACAGGAAGGTTCTTCTGGTAAGAGAATTGATAATGTTACCTAGAGCTAAACATTAACTGAATCCCATTGCTGACTTGCAAGGGTGAATGCCACATTCCAGACATAATGAGGGCAAGAAATGTTAATGTGTTTTTAAACCTATCTTCTTAGCTGCAAAGCAGAAAGGATAATACAACTTTCTGTATATAACAGCAAACATTTGTAATGTGATGATCAGATTTGTAAACTTCCAATTTCGGGGCTCCCATCAGCTATCTAACAGAATAGCCTGAAAATTATGTTTCAAGAGCAGATCTATTATATTTTAGAGCAGCGTTGTATAAGATACATATTCAGTTCATACAAGCAGGTCAGAAACTGTAGCCTTGTAGATTGCAATGCACTATGAATGCTTCTTTGTTAAACACTCAGTACAATGAAGTCATTCAAGGGATTATCACAAAACGTAAATAATGCAATCAGGATTTGCCTTCCTTTCTTGCTCTTTCTTGCTATAGTAAATTATAGACCATGCAGAATTTATTTTATTTATAGAAGATAAATACAAAATTCTAATTCTAAGATGCAGACGTGATGTAGGATTGCTCACTTGGAAAAAAAAATGATGGAATTTGTAGGTTTTCTAACTTCCAGTCTGGCTCTTGCAAACCAGATCTCCCTTTTGAACTATAATTTCACTGTGTGACTAATTCTATCTCCTTAATACCACACAAGGCAATAGGGGCGTGGAACAAGGGACTTGAAACTCTATCTCAGTCTCAGGACTGTAATTATTTACCTCTGGGTGATTCAAGCCCTGAAATATCGTGTTACAGTCCTCTGTTGATATTACAGATTTGAGTAGAAAGGATCATTGGCTTTTCCTGGGGTTACTCTCCTATTGAGTGGCATGTATGAAAGCAGTAAACATAGCTTTTTGCTACCTACATTGATGACTATTTCAGGTGTGGTTGATTTTTTAAAACAAAATCTTTTTTCCATATTCTGAAGATTGTTTTTTTATAGTAATTATTGTATACAGTAATATTTGGGATTAATTTGGTCGGCAAAGGAAGACAAAAATGAGGAGACCCAAGTAGTATTCTGTGGTTAGGGCTCTTATATGTGACTGCGAAGTAGCTTATACTCTTGGTGACATGTAAAGTGTGAAAGTGGCATCTCCCTGTTCAAGAATCTAGCGTTATGGGCAAGATTATCATTCTTTTACCTTCCCCCTCTTTCAGTTTTCCCCACTTTCTCTTTCCTCTTCAGAATGGGAGATGCAGATCTGTGGTGTTGTGATACTGCAGCAGGTTTCCTGCCTCCACTGCATTTCAGAGGGATGGAGAGCTCTTGTGCTCTCAGAAAGGCTCCTTCAAGAGCAGCCAGCTTTGCTCAGCATCTCTGTCTCGAAGGACGGCATCCCAGGAGATCTTTGCCAACGATTCCTTCAGCAGCCTCAAGTTCTCTCTTCTGACGCTCAGGGTCCTGACACCGTGCTTTGCCAGGCCCACATCCCTGGAGACCACAAACTCAACCAGGGCAGTCACTGCAGCCCAGGCTGCCTCCAAACTTAGTGCCGTTCACGATCTCCTCCACATTGGTGAGCAGCAGCTCCAGCAGTGCTTCACGTCCACGCCACGTCCCTCAGCACAGCGTCCAGACGTCCCTTACACACCTGCAGGGTCAGTGACTGCACCACCTCCCATGCAGCCCATTGCAGCGCCTGGCCGCTCCTTCAGAAAAGCAGCATTTCCTGGCGTGCAGCCGGAATCTGCCCTGGCACAGCTTGCGGCCATTCCCTGCAGTCCTGTCCCTGTTACACGAGAGAAGAGGCCGACCCCACCTCACCACAACCTCCTCACCCCATAGCATCTCCACACAGCGCTGCCCTATTGTGTCATCCCGTAGAGATGCCCTGTAGAGCTGCCCCATAGTTTCACCCCATAGCACCGCCTCACAACGTCACCACATAATGTCAACTCAGATACTGCTCCAGAGAGCTGCCTGGGATGTCACCTCATGGCGTCACCCCATAGCATTGCCCCGTAGAGCTGGCCCATGGCATCGCCCCATAGTGTCGCCCCATAGCACTGCCCCATAGCACTGTCCAGTACGACCGTTGCGCAGTACTGCTGCCCCATGGTGTCTCCCCAATATCTCTTCCCATAGCATCACCCCATACCATTGCCCAATAGCTCTGGTCCATGCCATCACCCCACAGTATCAACCCATAGAACTGCCCCATAACATCACTCCATAGTGCTGCCCCATCATGCGGCCACACAATGTTGCTCCATAGCCTCACCAAACAGCATCACCCCATAGCACAGCATCATAGCATCACCCCACAGCACTGCTCCACATCACTGCCCCGTATCATCCACCCATAACATCATCCCATTGCACTGCCCCACGGAGTCCCCAGATAGGATAAATGCATACCGCTGCCCCATAGCATCACCCCACAGAATCACCCCCTAGCACTGCTTCATATCACTGCCCATAATGTCACTCAATAACACTGTCCCCACAGTGTCACCCCCTACTGTCACCCCATAGCATCATTCCATAGCATTGCCCCATAGCACTGTCCCACACAATCACCCAATGGTGATATCATAGTAAAATGCTACAGTGCTGCCCCATAGCAGTGTCCCAGTGCACTGCCCCATTGCACTGGCTCATAAGTACTGCCCCACAGCACTGTCCCACATGGTCACCCCACAGCATCGCCTCATAGCATCACCGTGTAATGTAACCCCATAGTGTTGCCTCATAGCGTCACTCCATAGAACTGCCCCATAGTGTCACCCCACAGTGTCACTCTGTAGTGCTGCTACATAGCGTCACCCCATGACAACACCCCATAGCACTGCCCCATGGTGTCAAACCATAACATCGACCTATAATGTCATCCAGTGTGCTGCCCCACAGCATCACCCCAGAGCATCACCACACAGCAATTCCCCATAGGGTCAAACTAGAGCATCACCCCATAGCACTGCCCTATAGCACTATCCCATACCGCTGCCCAAAGCTTCACCCAAGAACAAGTTCCCGTAACGCTGCCCCCTAGCGCTGCCCTGTAGCCGCACCTGATCATTTTCGACAATTCCTTATTACTGCCCCATAGCACTGCCCCTTAGCATCACCCCAGAGCATCTCCCCATAGCACTGCGTCATGTTGCTGCCCCATAGTGCTTCCCTATTGTGTCATCCCACAGAACTGCCCCATAACGTTGCCTTATAGTTCCACCCCACAGGGCTGCCCAATTAATATCTCTCCATAATGCGAACCCATAGCTCTGCCCCAGAGCATTGCCCCAAGTGTTACTCCATAACCTCACCCCACAGAACTGCCCCAGAGCATCACTCCATAGCACTGCCCCATAGCATTGTGTCATAGAATCACCCAACGGTGCCATCCCATAGTACCACACCTTAGTGCTGCCCCATAGTATTGCAGCATACCGCCATGCCCCATAGTGTCACTGCACAGCACTGCCCCATACTGAGTCCCCATATTATCCACCCATAATGTCACCCCATAGCATCTCCCCATTGCAGTGTCCCACAGCATTAGCCCGTAGCATCCCCCCTCAACATCACCCCACAGCATCACCCCATAATTTAATCTGCCTCATAGCGCTGCTCCATAGTGCTAACCCACATTATCACCCTATGGCATCACCCCATAGTGTCATGCTATTGTGTCACCCCATGGCATCACCCCATAGCACTGCCTCAATCGACTCCTAATGTCACTCCAGTGTGCTGCCCTATAAAATCACCCCAAAGCATCACCACACAGCACTGCCACATAGGGTCAAACAGAGCATCACCTTATAGCACTGACCCACAGCGTCACCTTATAACTGCATCATTCCATGACGCTGCCCTATAGCGATGCCCCCATACCAACACCCATAGCATCACCCCATAGCATCACCCCATAATGTGATATACAATATGATATCATCATAGCACTGGCCCATAGAATCACTTCATAGCATCACCCTATAGGGTCTCACCAAACCACTGCCCCATAGTGTCATCCCATTGTTCTGTCCCATAGCGTCACCCCATAGTGTCACGCCATACCATCTCTCCCAGAGCTAAGCCCCATGGTGTTGTCCCATAGCATCACTGCATAGCACTGCCCCATAGGATCACCCCATGGCACAGTCCCATATGGCTACCCATGGTGCTGCCCCCAAATGTCACCCCTTAGCATCTCCCCATTTCACTGTCCCTTCTGTTTCTGTTCTCACCCCTTTCTTCCTTCCTCTTTCTCCTTCTACGACTGGGTGCCCAGCCTGTTAGATGAGGGAAAGGCTGTTGATGTAGTCTACCTAGACTTCAGCAAAGTCTTTGACACGGTCTCTCACAGGCCTCTTCTGGGGAAATTGGCTGCCTGTGGCCTGGACAGGTATACCCTTCTTTGGGTAAAGAACTGCCTAGAGGGCCGTCCCAACGGGTAGTGGTGAATGGAGTTAAGTCCAGCTCGTGAGCCGTTACGAGTGGTATTCCCAAGGGGACAGGGGCCCATCTTGTTTAATGTCTTTATTGATGACCTAGATGAGGGGATTGAATGTACCCTCAGTAAGTTTGCAGATGACACCAAGCTGGGAGGTGGTGTTGATCTGCCTGAGGGCAGGGAGGCCCTTCAGAGGGATCTGGATAAGCTGGATCGCTGGGCTGAGGTGAATGGGATGAGGTACAACAAGGCCAAGTGCCGGGTCCTGCACTTTGGCCACAACAACCTCATGCAGCGCTACAGGCTTGGGGCTGAGTGGCTGGATGCCTGTGAAGAGGAAAGGGACCTGGGGGTGTTGGTTGATGCTCGGCTGAACATGAGCCAACAGTGTGCCCAGGTGGACAAGAGCATCCTGGCCTGCATTAGAAATAGTGTGGCCAGCAGGAGCAGGGAGGTGATCATCCCCCTGTACTCAGCACTGGTGAGGCCGCACCTCGAGTACTGTGTTCGGTTTTGGGCCCCTCACTACAGGAAAGACATTGAGGCCCTGGAGCGTGTTCAAAGTACGGTGACAAACCTGGCAAGGGGTCTGGAGCACAAGTCTTATGAGGAGCGGCTGAGGGAGCTGGGATTGTTGAGTCTGGAGAAGAGGAGGCTCAGGGGAGACCTCATTGCACTCTACAACTTCTTGAAGGGAGGCTGTGGTGAGGAGGGGATTGGCTTCTTCTCCCAGGCAGCAAACAGGACCCAAGGAAATGGCCACAAGTTGTACCAGAGGAGGTTTAGATTAGACATAAGGAAGAAATTCTTCTCTGAGAGAGTGGTCAGGCACTGGAATGGCTGCCCAGGGAGGTGGTGGAGTCGCCATCCCTGGCAGTGTTCAAGAGGTGCCTGGATGAGGAGCTGCAAGATATGGTTTAGTGCTTGTGGTAGGACAAGCTTGTAGGTTGGACGAGACCATCTTGTAGATCCTTCCCAACCTTGTGATTCTATGATTCTGTGATTCTGAACTATAACCAAAGTGCTTTCAGAAGGTCAGAAAACTTTACTTTTCAGTCCCATAGCATCACCCCATAATTTCACCCTATAGAATTGCCCCTTAGCATCACCCCACAGTATCAACCCACATCATCACCCAATATTGTGCCCCCATTGCACTGCCCCACAGCACTGCCCCATAGTGTCACCCCATAGCATCACCCCATAGCATTGCCCCATATTGTCATCCCATGGTTATGCCCATAGCATTACACCATATCATCTTCCTGGAGCTCTCCCCCATAGTGCTGCTCCACAGCATCACCGCAGTATCTCTTCCACATCATAGTCACCACATGGTGCTACCCCATCACCACATAGAATCACCCCCTAGCGCATCGTAGCATCATAGCACTGTCCCACAATGTCACCCCATAATGCTGCCCCCACAGCATTGCCCCATAGCATCATTCCATAGCACTGCCCCATAGAATCACTCAGTGGTGCCATCCCATAGTACTGAGCCATCGTGCTGCCCCATAGTGTTGCCCCAATGCACTGCCCCATAGCTCAGCCACAAAATGTCCCCCATTGCCCTTCTCCATAGCATCTCCACATAGCAACATCCCATTGCGCTGCCCCACACAATTGCCCCATAGCATCATCTCATACTGCTGCCCCACTGCACTGCCTCGTGGCTTTGAGCCATAGTGTCACCCCATAGCACCTCTGCATAGCACTACCCCATACCACTTTCCCTTAGTGCTGCCCCCAGTGTCATGCCACAGCGCTGCCCCATCGTATCACTGCAATATCTCTCCCCATCCCATAGCATTGCCCCATAGCATCACCCTATACCCTTGCCAAATGTCTCTGGCCAACGGCTTCACCCCATAGTGTCTCCACATAGCTCTGCCCCATAGCAGTGCCCTACAGTGCCATCACATACTTCCACCCCTCAGTGCTGCCCCACAACATCTCCCCATAATATCAACCCATAGCACTGCCCCATAGTGCTGCCCAGAGTGCCACCCCATAGCATCACCCCATAGAACTGCCCCATAGTTTAACCCCATAGAATCACCCCATAGCACTGCCCCATAGCAATGTCCCATAGAATCACCCAACAGTGCCATCTCATAGTACCATGCCGTAGTGCTGCCCCATAGCATCACCTGAAAGCGCTGCCCCATAGCTCATCCACAAAATGTCCTCCATACCACTGACACATATTGTCACCCCACAGCACTGCCCCATAGTGTGTCCCCATATCATCCACTTTTAACATCACCCCATAGCACTGGCCATAGCCTCACCCCATAGCAGTGCCCTATACTGCTGCCCCGTAGCACTTCTCCCTAAGGTCACCCCATAGCATCATCCCGCAGCGTCAAACCCACAGTGTCATCTCATAATGGAGCCCCGTCGTGCTGCCCCATAGTTTCACCCTATACTATCACCTCATAGAACTGCCCCATAGTGCCACCCTATAGCATCACTCTATATCATCACCCCATGGCATCATCCCATAGTGTTGCCCTATGGTGTCACACCATAACACTGACCCATAATGTCACCCCAGTGTGCTGCCCCATAGCATCACCCCAAAACAAATTCCCACACCACTGCCCCACAGTGCTCCCCCATAGCATCTCTCTGTAATGTCATATGTTTCATAGCATCACCCCATAATGTGACCTCATACCACTGGCCCATAGAGTCACTCCATAGCATCACCCCATAGAGTCACAGCAAACCGCAGCCCCATAGCATCACCCCTCAGAACTGATGCATAGTGTCATCCCTTGTTCTGTCCCATAGTGTAACTGCATATCATTTTCCAGGAGCACTTCCCAATAGCACTGCCACACAGTATTACTGCATAACACTATCTCATAACATCACCCCATAGAATCACCCCATAGCACTGCCCCATAGAGTCACCAAATAGCATCACCACATGGCACTGCCCCATAGTATCACCCCATAGAATCACCCCCTAGCACTGCTTCACAGCACTGTCCCATAATGTCACCCCATAACCCTGCCCCCACAGTGCTGGCCCATATTGTCACCCCATAGCACCACTCAACAGCACTGCCCCAATAGCACTGTCCCATAGAATCACTCAGTGGTGCCATTCCATAGTACCATGCCATAATGCTGCTCCATAGTGCTGCTCCAATGCACTGCCCCATAGCTCAGCCACTAAATGTCCCCCGTAATGCTGCTCCATAACATCACTGCATAGTGACACCTGATAGTGCTGCCCCATAGTGTCACCCCATAGAATCACCCAATGGTGCCATCCCATAGTACCACGCCGTAGTGCTGCCCCATAGCATTGCCTGAAAGCACGGCCCCATAACTCAGCCACAAAATGTCCCCAGTACCACTGCCCCTTAGCATCACCATATAGTACTGCCCCATAGTATCACCCCATACTGCTGCCCCATAGCATTGGCCCATGGCATCAACTGTAGCATCACCCCATAGCGCTGCCCGATAGCACTGCTTCCCTTAGTTTTGATTTGTTCTCATTTCGCTTCTCGGGGCATTTCTCAATGCAAAGGCTGAATGTGCACTGTGTCTGGATGGAGTTCACACAGGGATCCCAAGTGGGAGCACAGCTGGCCGCTGCTCCTGTCGGTTGCTGTACCAGTGTTATCATGCATCTCGCTGGGCTGTACTCTGCGGGATGTGGGCAGCGCTCCCTTCTCAGCCTCTGTGTCAGTGGCTGCACCATGCTGGGTTCCTTCTCAGGTCACAGACCTTTGGGCTCCTTCACTGTCACGCAGTGCTTCACTCTGGCGGTCACTGTGTCTGTCTGCTGTCACTAAGAGCAAACAAAGCACGTATGTGAGAGCAGATCTCACCGGAACTTCTTGTAATGGAACTAACGTTGTTCAAATGCTGACACATGAAAATACAACATTTGCATTTTTCTTGGCTGCCAGAGATGCTTCTTTCCAGTTCCCAGATTTCCAGAAGCACAGAATGGTTGAAGTTGGAAGGAGTCTGTTGAAGACGTCTGCTGTGAAGCTCTGATCATCACAGCAGGTTGTGGAGGAGCACGTCGTGGAGTCGTGGAGTCATAGAACTGTAGAATGGCCTGGGTTGAAAGGGACCACAGTGATCATTGAGTTCCAACCCCCTGCTATGTGCAGGGTCACCAACCAGAAAACCAGGCTGCCCAGAGCCACATCCAGCCTGGCCTTGAATGCCTGCAGGGATGGGGCATCCACAGCCTCCCTGGGCAACCTGTTCCAGTGCGCCACCCCCACCTCGAGTGCTGTGTTCAGTTTTGGGCATCTCAGTACGGAGAGGACACTGAGGTGCTGGAACAGGTCCTAAAAAGGGCAGCAAGGTTTGTGAAGGGCTTGGAGAATATGGCCTGCAAGGAGAGACTGAAGGAACTGGGGCTGCTGTCTGGGGGAAAGGAGGATGGAGGGAAGGAGACCTCATTGCTCTCTTCCAATATCTGAAAGGTGCTCACAGCGAGAGCAGGATTGGTCTCTTCTCACTGGTGACAGGGTGAGGGGAAATGGCCTCAAGTTTATACAGTTGCTGTTTATATATTCCCTTTAAGTACTGGAAGGCCACAATGAGGTCTCCCCAGAGCCTACTCTTCTCCAAGCTGAACACGCCCAGTTCCCTCAACCTTTCTCATAGGAGAGGTGCTCCGGCCCTCTGATCTTAGTGGCCCTCCTCTGGACCCACTCCAAGAGCTCTGCATCCCTCCCGTGTTGGAACCCCAGGCCCGGACACAGTCAGTTTCATGAGGAGGTCTTGAACTTGCTCCGCTGTTACACTGGGACGGAAGCTGTTCCTCTCACCACACACAGAGCTTCACATGAGGAGCCTGACCACTCATGAAGGCCAAGACAAAGCACTCATTGAGCACCTCAGCTTTTTTCTGTGTCTGAGGAAGATAGTTCTCTGCCCTCATGTATCAGAGGGGAACGCTCTCTTTGGCCTGTCTCTTCTCGCCTTTGTACCTGCAGAACAGCTTTCTGTTATGTTTCACATCCATCTCCAAGTTCAGCTCCATCTGCGCCTTGGCTTTCCTGATCTTATTTCTACGCATGCGGACAGTGTCCCTGTGTTCCTCCCAGGACACACAACCCTGCTTCCCCTTTCTGTACATTTCCCTCTTTTTTCTCAGTTTAAGCTGCAGGTCCTTGCACAGCCACAGTGGCCGCCTGCCTCCCCAGCTCAACTCCTGCTGCTGGGAGATGGGGAGCTGTTGCGCTCTCAGAAGGTCCTTAAAGAGCTGCCAGCATTGTGCAGCAATGTAACTATGCAATACATAATAGCAAACACACGATCTGAAATCTGTCACAGTTGTGAACTTTTCCTAGTTGTGGTAGATTAAGGCTCTACGACACCTTTTCTCGTAGCTAAAGCGTATCTAAGTTCTACATTGGCCCAAATATAAAGTTACTTTTCCTGCACTGTTAAAACTTACAGTAATTAATACAGGGAGGCTCTGTATGTCTGATCATTTTCAGTTCGTATAGTAGAAGTAATGAATCCCATTTAAAATATGTAAAACTGAAAGGAAAAAAAAGAATGGTGTTTCTGTTTTGGGAATAGAGAGTAGCATCAGAAGAAACGCTGGACTTCGATGTTTAAAAACTGAATTTTAAACCAATTTCCTAACACAGAACCATCTTGTAGATTTTATACATCAGAAGCTTTTTTAACAAATTACAGTAATTGTAATTGTTGCAAAGAGCACAAATGTAGAGTTATTTCTGTGTAACGTTTTTCTGGGACCAGCAATCTCATATTGTCTCTGTCAGCATGAAAACCCTTGATGTGATACTGAATTAATAGCTACCTTTTGACAGCCATCTTCATGTAATATTCAAACCTCTTTTCACCATCGTACACACAGTACTGGCCTGGGATCTTGGCTGGAAGAAGATGGAGAAGTTGATTCATGCCTTTGTCATCTCTAGCTTGGGTTACTGCAATTTATTATTTCACCCAAGTTAAGCTAAAATGCCTGCCTCAGCGTCTTCAGCTCTGTCAAAACATCAGATGCTACAAATCTGCCCCAACTCAATACTGTTTATCAACCCACTTATTTAAGTGTTTCCATTTACTTCTGGTAAAATATCACATTTATTTTAAAGGAAGGCTTTCAGCTGGAGGACCATACCAGTGTTCTAATTTGCAGGTTCATTTAATAGGCTGAATTTTGAAAGGGGCTTTCAAGTACATGGACATAAGCATTCACACATGTAAGTAATAGAGCTGATGCTTGCAAAGCCCTTTTTGACAAAAGAGATTTGCTTCAGAATATTCTATCCCATGCATAGGTAAGTGCCGGATCCATCACATGCATGCAGAGATGGCAGTGGTTTTAAGATATACAAACAATATCTTTCACAAGCAAAAGGTGGAGTAAGATCTTGAGGAATTAGGCCCAGATTCTACTGGTTTTCCTACCAGAGTTACTATTGTTCAGGTCACAAACTGAGGACAGCATCATGACAGCTCACTTGCTGGGAACAATTTGGTAGTTTGCACCACGGTATCACATTTTTTCCCCCGTAAGCTTAATTATCAGAAATAGCTAAAAAGAGAAGTGAAATATTTGCTATGTTATTTTAAACTGTTTTTCTTCATGAAAGCTGTAGACTTGTACTCCTTGTTTCTGTCCATAATCAAAGTGCTATTGAGATAGGTTGTTTCCTTTTTGACTGATAAAAGGACACAACTGATGGGGAATCTTTTCATTAATCCATTGCAAAGCTGATGGCACTCACTGTTATAAATGTGAACCTTGCACCTTCCTTTTCAGCTCTTTCAACCCCAGCGATAGCACATGGGTTTATCTAAAATGCCACAACTTCTGTAAGAGCTTCACATATCAACAACTGCTACAATTGCTGACAATACAAAATGAGTGAGCTTTCTTCAACCAGCACATCAGGTAATAACCTTGTATGCAATGACCTTGTAACAGAACATTTATGCCTAAATTTAGAGAACTATAGTATTGCTCAGGTTGGAAACGACCTCAAAGGTCATCGAGTAACACAACCTAACCATACCACCCTAACTCTAACAACCCTCCTCTAAATCATGTCCCTGAGCACCACAGCCAAACCGTTTTTAAACAAATCCAGGGATGATGACTCAACCACATCCCTGGGGAGCCAATTCCAGTGCTTCACAACCCTTTCTGTGAAGAAGTGTTTCCTGATATCCAACCTAAACTTACTCTGGCACAACTTGAGGCCATTTCCCCTTATCCTGTCACCTGTCACCAGTGAGAAGAGACCAACCCCACTCTCACTGCAAGCACCCTTCAGGCATTGGAAGAGAGAATAAGGTCTCCCCTCAGCCTCCTTTTCCCAAGACTGAACAGCCCCAGTTCCTTCAGTTGCTCCTTGTAGGACATATTCTCCAAGCCCTTCACAAGCCTTGCTGCCCTTCTCTGGACCTGCTCCAACACCTCAATGTCCTTTCTGTGCTGAGCTGCCCAAAACTGAACACAGTACTCGAGGTGCGGCCTCACCAATGTCAAGTACAGGGACCAGATGACTTCCCTGGTCCTGCTCACCACACCATCCCTGATACAAGCCAGGATGCCATTGGCCTTCTTGGCCACTCGGGCACACTGCTGGCTCATATTCAGCCAACTGCCCACCAGTACACAAGGTTCCTTTCCATCAGGCAGCTTTCCAGCCACACCTCCCCAAGCCTGTAGGGTTGCCTGGGGTTGTTGTGACCAAAATGCAGGACCCGACACTTGGCCCTATTGAAACCCATACAGTTAACGTTGGCCCATCGATCCAGTCTATCCAGGTCCCGCTGTAGTGCCTTTTTCCCTTCAGGCAGATCAACATTCCCTCCCAGCTTGGTGTCATCTGCAAACTTACTGAGGCCAGAGAAATTCAAAGCAAATATACAGACTGGGAGGAGAAATCCTTGAGAGCAGCCCTGCAGAGAAGGACTTAGAGGTCCTGGTAAAAAAAACTGAACATGAGCCAGCAGTGTGCTCTTGCAACTCAGAAAGCAAATGGCATCCTGGGCTCCATCAGAAGAGGGGTGGCCAGCAGGGACAGGGAGGTGATTGTCCCTCTCTGCTCTGCCCTTGTGGGGCCCCCAGTGCCTCCAGGTCTGGGTCCTCCAATAGAACAAAGGGAGCTGTTGAAGAGTGTCCAGAGGAGGGCCACAAAGATGATCAGAGGGCTGGGGCAGCTCTCTCACAAAGACAGCCTGAGGGAGCTGGGCTTGTTCAGCCTGGAGAAAAGAAGTCTGCGGTGTGACCTCATTGCAGCCTTCCTGTACCTAAAGGGAGCCTACAAACAGGAGGGGAATCAACTCTTTGAAAGGGTAGATAAAGGCAGGACAAGGGGAAATGGTTTAAAGTTGAAGGAGGGAAGATTTAGGTTGAATATCAGAGGGCATTCTTTACAGGGAATGGTGAGCTGCTGGAACAGGCTGCCCAGAGAGGTTGTGGATGTCCTGTCTCTGGAGGTGTCCAAGGCCAGGTTGGATGGGGCCCTGGGCAGCCCAGGTCTAGTATTCAGTGTGGAGGCTGGTGGCCCTGCCTGTGGTAATAAGCATAGAAAGCAACCTAAAAATGCCTCTTCATTCAGTAGAATGTGTTCTTGCTCTGTTCTTTAGTTGTGCTGATTCAGTCCATAACATTGCATCCCAATGAATCCACAGGCCTTTCTCGGACGCAGCAGTCATTCCTACTTTGTCTCATTTTCTTTTGCCTGTTGGCAAAAAGGATTCCATAGAGTGCCAGAAGATTACCTGCTCACAATTCTATTGAAAATACAGGTGAAAATGTTGTTGTTGTTTAATATTTATTTATTTATTTATTTTTGATAGAGAAAAGAAAACCACTGAGTGGTCACATCTATCATAGCAGTTTTCTAAAACATAAGATTACTGTGAAGATGATCAGCTCTCCTTGCTCATTGATCTACTAAGGCATGTATCAGTAAAAAGCTTCCCAGCTACAGGGACAGTGAAACTGTGTTTAAGAAGCTACATAGAGGTGCTTTTGAATTCCCTTACCTGGATATTTTCAATATCCAATTAAACAGATTTTGTTAAGTATGATCTTGACTTTGTCTCAGAATAATTTAAAAAAAAAAAAAAGGACTAGATTATTTTTAGGCTACTTTCCATTTTGTTTCTAATGCCACTTTCTAGTTCAGGCTGTTTCTTTCATTAAATGCAAAGGCTATATTTGTAACTTCAAAGCATTTGCTATCTGCCAAAAACATTATTTAGTGAGCTGCTGTCAAACCCCTTGCAGAAGAAGCTTGTCTGATGGTCATTATCGTGCTCTTTCACTGTTCTGGAGGATAGTAGGAGATCTGACAATAATGTATAAAACAAGAATTTAACAACACTTCTCTAAGTCCATAGATTTCACCTGGGTTATCACATACAGAGTTTAGGCTGCTTAAACAGATACATATCTCCTGATTTTTGCTATGACTTGCTGCTTTTTCATGTTTTGCTGGGTCAGTGAAGAGAATGAACACCCTCATTTTTATCACACAGAACAGCCAAGGTTGGAAGGCACGCCTTCTATTCTACAGTCCCATTTCTCTGCTTCTCCACATATGCACCAGTCCTTGCTCCAGATCGTGATCTTTGTGAACCTATTCTAGATGTAGTCTGGTAAGTCCAGGATACCAGCTCAGTATGACACTGGTCCTTTTTGTTATGAGGGCACATTAGTGGCTCATAGTCAGCTTGTGCCCACCAGAACCCCCAGGTCCTGCTCTGCTGAGCTGCTTTCCACCTGGCAGTTATTTGGTACTGGTGAATAAGGTCATTCCTCCCCACTGTAAGACTTGTCATTTCCCTTAGCTCAATTTCATGAGTCTCATGTCAGTGAAGTATATTATGCTTTAATAATGATTCAACTTATGTACCTAATCCAATTGTTTATATGTCATAGTTTGAATACTGCTCTGTCTCTTAACAGGACACAGAAAAGATTATGGGAAAGGAAGATTTCTAAAGCACAATAATCCCATCCTTAGAAAAACATCTAACACATATGGGTTGAATCACCATCTTGAAATCCTATTGCTGTTGTGTGATTATAGATGGAACCTGCACAAACAGTTTAGTTTTTGCACCTAGAGACAGATGAGAATGAGATACAAAATAAGGAGATCTGGGAATCTGTTGTCATTCTGGCCTAACATGGATGAAAAGCAAATGAATATATCCATCAGTTAACAATCATAGAGTCATAGAATGGTTTGGACTGGAAGGGGCCTCAAGGATCATGAATCTCCAACCGCCTGTTGCATGCAGGACTGCCAACCTCCACATTTAATACTAGACCAGGCTGCCCAGGGCCCCATCCAACCTGGCCTTGAACACCTCCAAGGACGGGGCAATCCTATATACAGTCCTACACACAACACAAAATATTTCCCAACACTTACCCCATACAGTTCTGTAAAAGTTGTAATGAAAAATGATGTAAAATTTTATTTTAGAAGTAACAAGGAAGTGTCCCTAAATGTGAAATGCTTGATGCAGCAGTGTCCTTCACTAAGTTTTTAATATTCTAAGCAAATTATATATTAAATATTAAATATATATGTTATTGTCCATACTGGTTTCTGAAGACTGATCCATTTCTTCCTTGTAGGAAAGTAAAGAAGAAGCAAGTTGTATCTTATTATTTCCCCAAAATGAAGCAGTCAATTGCCCCCATGTCAGAAAAGATGTACTGTAAGTATTCTGGGATTTTACCTGCCTTTTGCCAGTCAATAAAGAAATAAGATCATTTACAAAACATGAATTCCACTGGGCTAGAGACATCAGGAATGATAATAGGTTTTTACTTTTATATACAGTATATAAAAAAAAATGGTTTGCTCTATATTGTTAAGAAAACAAAAAATACCTCTTGTGATTTTGAGACTGGTACTCTTCTTACAGAGTAAGATTACGGATTTTTTCAGTCTGGGCTTGTAAACATTGAAATGAATTTATTAAAGAGGTAAAGTTACAGACTGAAAAAGCTTTGTGAGATGAAGGATACTCTGTTCTGAAATGGGGGCATTTTGGGGTGTCTGAATTACTGTAACGCAACAAATTTCACAAATATCTGTTTTTATTCTTGAATTATTCCATTTATGCAAACATTTCAACATTTGATTTGGTTCAGATTTTCATTTGAGTTTATTTGGTGCCTTAGTTTTTAAAATCTGACTGCACTATTCTTTGTCCAAATCATGCCTTTGATCAGAGAGAGTTCCATTCAACATGTAAAGATAAGAAGAAATGGACTTCATGATCTTTAAGGTCTTTTCCAACCTGAGCAATTCTATGATAACATTAGTTCCTCTGGCTGGAAGGAACGTAAAGCAATTCTGAAATATTAATTTTGTCTAATATTGTTAAGCTTACTCCAAAATTCACAACTAAGGTATTAAAACAGCATTAAATGTAGTGGAAGCACATGCTGTAACTTTGCCATTAAAGGTCTCACTTTATCCATTCATTCCACATCTTCTACACATTGCAATACTCTCCTTGGCCCTCGCATTCCCTGATTTCTACCTAATTTTTAATTCTTTCTCATCTCAGTACCCTGAATTTGCACATGCTGTCATACCAGTCTCCCAGACCTCTCCCACTTCAGTAATTCTTCTCCCTACTTGTCACCTTATTCCTTTGCAACAAGTGCCCAAGAAGCACTACTCTCCTACTCCTTCCAGTTCCCTCTTTGGACCACAATCAGGGAACAAGAGCACATATTCCTTTGCCAGAAGACCTGAAATAAATGTTGATTGATGGGGAAGCCCATCCAGACTTTTCCTGTCTGCCTTTTCCGTCCCAGCTGTCAGGAAGACCAAAGAACCTGTATTCCACATCGAAAAGCCAGAGAAAAATCAGGTGCTCAATGCAAATGTATTAATGTTTGCAGAAATGTACTGCTGTACATGCTCTTCCTCATCCCAACACTTTTTCTCTGAGAGAACCATCCCCTCTTTTTCTGTTCCTGGACAGCAAGAAGCAGAAAGTATTTTTCTACTGTTACACAGCCTAAAGTACTTGCTTTTGAATTTCCCCGTTGCTATATAATCTTTGCCATACTTGCTTCTGAATTTCCCCATTGCCATATAATCTACGTCACTCACAGACAATATATTAAAGTCTCTGCTCTAGCTGAGAGGAATACAGGCATGTTAATTAATTAAATATTTCCATACTAGCATTTCAGGTCCATAGAGAATGTGCAAATGATACCATCCTCTCTCCAGTTTAGATATAAGAATGTGGCCTGAGACCATGTCAAAGACCTTGCAGAAATCCAAGCAGATGACATCTGTTACCCTTCCTTTGTCCACTGATGACAGCACTCCACCATAGAAAGCCACCAGATTGGTCAGGAAAGATCTGCCCTTTGTGAAGCCATATTGGCTGTCCTGGATCACCTCCTCATTTTGCATGAGTCTTAACGTATCTGCCAGGAGGATCTACTCCACGACCTTCCCAGACACAGGTGAAGCTCACTGGCCTGTAGTTCCTAGGTCTTCCTTTCCCTTTCCTTCCCTTCTGGGCTGCAAGAGCACACTGCTGGCTCATGTCCAGTTTCTTGTCCACCAGGACCCCCAAGTCCTTCTCTGCAGGGCTGCTCTCAAGGAGATTTTCCCCCAGTTTGTATAAATACCTGGCATTGTCCCAACCCAAATGCATCACGCTGCACTTGGCCTTACTGAACCTCAGTAGGTTCACATGGGCCCACTTCTCAAGCCTGTCCAGGTCCCTCTGGCTTCCCTTCCCTCCAATGTATTGACTGCACCGCTCAGCTTGGTGTCATCCGCAAACTTGCTGAGGGTGCACTCTATGCCATCATCTGCGTCATTGATGAAGATGTTGAAGAGCACTGGTCCCAAGAGCAACCCCTGAGGGACACCGTTTGATTGGCCTCCACCCTAACAAAGAAACATTGATCACAACGCTTTGATCAGCCAATTCCAAATCCATCCTTCAAATCCACACCTCTCCATTTTAGAGAGAAGGATGTGGTGAGGGACCATGTCAAAGGCTTTGCAGAAGTCCAGGTAGATGACAGGTGGACTATCTTCCTCTGTCCCCTGATGCTGTCACTCCATCATAGAAGACCACTAGATTGCTCAGGTAAGATCTGTCCTTGGTGAAGCCATGATGGCTGCGTTGGATCACCTCTTTATCTCCTATGCACCTTAACATAGCTCTAGGAGGATCTGCTCCATGATCTTCCCAGGCACAGAGGTAAGGCTCACCAGCCTGTAGTTCCCTGGGTCTTCCTTTCTCAAAAATGGAAGTAACATTTCCCTTTTTCCAGTCACCAGGCACTTCACCAGACATCCATGATTTTTCAAATATGATGGAGAGCAGCTCAGCAACCACATCAGCCATCTCTCTCAGAACCCTAGGATGGATATCATCCGGCCCCATGGACTTATATATGTTCAATTTCATGAGGAGGACTAGGACTTGTTCCACTGTTGCAGTGGGACAGAAACCACTCCCCACACCCTCACCTAGAGGCTCATGATTCTGGCAGACACGGGAAGCCTGACCACCCATGAAGACTGAGGAAAGCACTCACTGAGTACCTCAGCTTTTTCTACATCTGAGGAAGCCAGCTCCCCATTACCCTTCATCAGAGGGGGAACATTCTCCTCGGCCTGTCCCCTCCTGCCTACGTACCTGTAGAACCCCTTCTTGTTACCTTTCATATCCCTCACCAAGTTCAGTTCCATCTGCGCCTTGGCTTTCATAATCCTGACTCTATACACACGGACAACAGCCCTGTATATAACAGCCCCGGGATACACAACCCTGCTTCCCTTTTCTGTACATTTCCCTCTTTTCTCTCAGTTTAAGCTGCAGGTCCTTGCACAACCACAGCGGCCGTCTGCCTCCCCAGCTTGATTTCTTTTGCTAGGAGATGGAGAGCCCTTGCGCTCTCAGAAGGGTGTCCTTAAAGAGCTCTCAGCTCTGTTCTGTGCTCATGCCCTTAAGGACAGTTTCCCAGGGGATCCCACTCAGCAGTTCCCTGAGCAGCCAAAAGTTTGTTCTCCTAAAGCACAGGGTCCTAGCCCTGCTTTTTGCCAGGCCTGCATTCTTTAAGAGCACAAATTCCACCAAGGCATGGTCACTACAGCCCAGGCTGCCTCCAATATTGCACTCCTCCGGATTAGCGAGCACCAGGTCCAGTAAGGCTTCACCTTGGGTTGTTTTGTCTATTACCTGGACCAAGAACAGACTCCAGGAATCTCCTGGACTGTCTGCCATCTGCCATGCCACTATTCCAGCAGATACCTGGGGGACTGTGAGATGGCAGATGATCCCCACTGCTTGAGCATCTCCCCTGCACTCTTCCTGTAGGGATGGCAGTGTATGACTCCACCAATCGATCCCCTTTCCACAATCCCGAATGCTCCTCAGCCTTCATACTTCCTCCTTTAGCTCTACCACCATGCTGAGCAGATCATCCACCCGCTCACACTGCACACAGCTGGTATCCCAGCTGCCCTCCTGCAGCAGTGACAGGGCCAGGCATTCTCTGCATCCTGAGACCTGAACTGCAGCATGGACACTCGTGCTTTCAGTCTGAGTCTCCACTCCCTTTTAGCAGCAGCTCTCCAGAGAGCAACGACCTGTTAAGTGACCTGCTAAGTGCTAAGTCCCCTCCTACATGGCAGGGTGCCCCTTAAGAAGATAAGCCCTTCTTAATGCTGTCCTGTACTCCCTCTTTACAATGTCTTTTTTTCTTATTTTCTGAATAAAACCAGTTGATTTCTTAATAGATAAAACAAACGTAATCCAGACATAAACACTATTCTACATTATGCCAGCTCAGTATACACTATCTATCAGCTGTTTTCAATAAGGTTTGAAGTGATAAGTTTAAGAAGTCGCCAAGAACAATGCTCCGGAGTTTCAGATGTGAGTGACGAGCTCTGAACTAGTACACTGGCACTGCAAATCTCTTCTCTTCACGAGGCTCTTCTTGCTCAACATGACATCACACTTGCTGAGAAACAAACTCTTCTTCTTCTTTCAAATTCTGACACAATCACAGAGCTGAGGTTGGAAGGTGAAGCTTTTGAGGAGCACTGTAATTTACCATAGTGTCAATTCTGTGCTCTAAATTAAGGGTTACAGTGACAGTAACTATTGAGAAAATTAAGATGCTGGCATGGGAAGTCTTTCTACTGTGGCAGAGTATTAAAATTTCTCAGTACGAGTATTCAGCATTAATAGATAAGTTTCAAACATCAAAGTAGATGCAGAAATTGAAAGAGCATGTTAGAACATAAACTGCTGCACTGAGCAGATAGTGCTGTATTCTGGATTTGAGTGGAAGTTTTCACTTTGATTTTTTTCAGGGAGTGGTTAGTAATTCACAATTACATAGATGAAATTTGCTATATATTATTACTTCATTGAGTGGTGTACTATCAGAGTAATGAGGGGGCTTTGGGTTTCATTTCAGCCAAATTCAGTCTTGCTTCTCCAAAAGGGATTTGCTCCTTTAGGTATTATATGAAGGAGAATAAGCTCTAAAACACTACGAAGTTTATGCCTATCTGTACATCTCTCATAGGTCTGTTAGTCAGTATGTAATGCTACCTTGCTTGGGTGGGACTCTTTCTCTGAAGGAGAAGGACTTTTTTCAAGCAGGCCCAAGCAATAATTTTGCCATCAAGCCGAAATGAGGCAATGTTAAGAAAGATATTTGGTTAGTGCAAAGTAAAATTTAATTTCAGACATTTTTTCTTTAATGAAACATTATATTCTGGTATTGAAATATATTACATTAGCATAAAAATAGCTTCTGAATGAGACTATCAGTATTAGTAACCATATATATATACTTCATAGTAGTTTATTTATTCAGCTGAGGCAATGCACACAAAAATAATCGTGAATAAATATTATTTTGTTTACTGCACTATTAAATTATTTTATTTATTTATTTGTTTGTTTGTTTGTTTGTTTGTTTGTTTATTATTTCCAGACCATCAAGGCTTGTTTTAGGCTTAATATATTTAAATTAAACCTTTGTAAGTTGCTTTAGAATTTATATCCTACATACTGCAACAGAATTTCTGGGCTGAATGTGTGTGGCTCTTTCAGAAATACTAGCTCTTGAAACTCAGGAGACAGTTCTGAGGAGAACTTGGTATATAGACTTCTTTGTTTTCTGCTTAAATAATATAGGTATTCTTTTTGGAGGCACCAGAAGGGAAAGTTTTTCTGTTATAGACTGGTTTTTACTTGTATAGAATTCATCACACCCATGTTCATGCTCCTATTTTTTTTCTCGTGTTAGCTCAGAAGTAGATTGTGAACCTATGTAGGTAGTCAGACACATAAAATCCATATTGAAGTCTGAGCTGGTCTTTTTGTTTTTTTTTTTTTTTTTTTTTTCCCACCAGTAAAGTTAAATGTTTCCTTCTAGAGGGTCCTTTTTTAATCATAGGGAAAGGACAGAAGCTACTTTGGTGAGAAACTGAGGGGAGATCTTACAGTGATGCCATGATGATTTCAACAATTGAGTTTTTCAATTCCACATCATTTTTTTGCTGACCAGCTGTAAATAACATCTTAGTTTTAAGGTTTTCATCAAAAAAATCAAATGGAGATTCCTTTTACTGCAAGTAAAAGATGCTTTTTATCCTCCCTGCTCACTTTTTTTTTTTTTTTTTTTGAAAGATCAATAGCAACATATTGCTGGCACACCTCACTATTTGACTATTTTTTCTTATAGTGTGATTTCACTGGTTTTAGAAATGTTTAAATCTTTCCAAAACTATTAGGAAGAAGAATTGTTGCCAGCAAGGAGAGGGAGGTGATTGCCCCCCTCTACTCAGCTCTCTAGGTTGCACTCTACAAGCTCCTGAAAGGAGCTTGTGGTGAAGAGGGATTTGGCCTTTTCTCTCAGGCAGTGAGCAGGACACGGGGTAATGGCCGCAAGTTGTATCAGAGGAGGTTTAGACTGGACATAATGAAGAACTATTTCTCTGAGAGAGTGGTCAGGCACTGGAATGGCTGCCCAGGGAGGTGGTGGAGTCACCGTCCCTGGCAGTGTTCAAGAGGCGTCTGGATGACATGCTGTGTGATGTGGTTTAGTGCTTGTGATGGCAATGGTGATGAGGAGACGGTTGGACTAGATGATCTTGTAGGTCCTTTCCAACCTTGTGATTCTATGATTCTATGATTCTATGATTCTATGATTCTATGATGTGAGCCCCCATCTGGAGTACTGCTTCCAGGCCTGGGACCCCCACTATAGGAAGGTTGTGGAGCTCTTGGAGCAGGTCCAGAGGAGGGCCACTAAGATGATCAGAGGGCTGGAGCACCTCTCCTGTGAGAAAGGTTGTGGGTACTGGGCTTGTTTAGCTTGGAGAAGAGAAGGCTCCAGGGAGACATCACTGTGGCCTTCCAGTACTTCAAGGGAGCGTGTAAACAGGAAGGGGGATGGTTGGTTGTTTACATGGGTGGAGAATGACAGGACAAGGGGGAATGGTTTTAAACTGAGACAGGGGAGGTTTAGGCTAGATACTAGGAGGAAGTTTTTCACACAGAGGGTGGTGACGCACTGGAACAGGTTGGCCAAGGAGGTTGTGGATGCCCCATCCCTGCAGGCATTCAAGGCCAGGCTGGATGTGG
>NW_024964948.1:0-733 GCF_019238085.1 Lagopus leucura
CTGCGGCTGTAGAAATGGCGATAGGAGGAGATGACGATGGGCACCACGGGGACCTGGGGGGTGTGGGGTGAGCCCCAGAGCTGCCCCATAGCTGCCCCATGGCTGCCCCATAGCTGCCCCATAGCTGCCCCATAGATACCCCATAATCGCCCCATAGCTGCCCCATGGCTGCCCCACAGATACCCCCTGTAAGAACCCCACATCTCCCCACTGCACCCCAAAACACCCCACCTGGCCCCATATCACCC
The DNA here is from genome assembly GCF_019238085.1 of Lagopus leucura. Taxonomy (NCBI): domain Eukaryota; kingdom Metazoa; phylum Chordata; class Aves; order Galliformes; family Phasianidae; genus Lagopus; species Lagopus leucura. Next base: position 249 of record NW_024964948.1, read on the forward strand.
CACATCACCCCATAGCACCCCATAGCACCCCACATCACCCCATACAACCCCACATCTCCCAACATCACCCCATAGCACCCCACAAAGCCCCACGTCACCCCACACTGCCCCACATCGCCCCAGAGCACCCATACAACCCCACATCTCCCAGCATCACCCCACATCACCCCACACCACCCCACATCACCCCACATCAGCCCACACCACCCCAGAGCACCCCATAGCACCCCAGAGCACCCCATACAACCCCACAACTCCCCACATCACCCCACATCACCCCACATCACCCCATACAACCCCACATCTCCCAACACCACCCCACATCTCCCCACATCACCCCACATCACCCCAGAGCACCCCAGAGCACTCCATACAACCCCACATCTCCCAACATCACCCCACATCACCCCACATCACCCCACACCACCCCACATCACCCCAGAGCACCCCATACAACCCCACATCTCCCAACATCACCCCACATC
>NW_024964948.1:743-1476 GCF_019238085.1 Lagopus leucura
CTGCGGCTGTAGAAATGGCGATAGGAGGAGATGACGATGGGCACCACGGGGACCTGGGGGGTGTGGGGTGAGCCCCAGAGCTGCCCCATAGCTGCCCCATGGCTGCCCCATAGCTGCCCCATAGCTGCCCCATAGATACCCCATAATCGCCCCATAGCTGCCCCATGGCTGCCCCACAGATACCCCCTGTAAGAACCCCACATCTCCCCACTGCACCCCAAAACACCCCACCTGGCCCCATATCACCCCACATCACCCCATAGCACCCCATAGCACCCCACATCACCCCATACAACCCCACATCTCCCAACATCACCCCATAGCACCCCACAAAGCCCCACGTCACCCCACACTGCCCCACATCGCCCCAGAGCACCCATACAACCCCACATCTCCCAGCATCACCCCACATCACCCCACACCACCCCACATCACCCCACATCAGCCCACACCACCCCAGAGCACCCCATAGCACCCCAGAGCACCCCATACAACCCCACAACTCCCCACATCACCCCACATCACCCCACATCACCCCATACAACCCCACATCTCCCAACACCACCCCACATCTCCCCACATCACCCCACATCACCCCAGAGCACCCCAGAGCACTCCATACAACCCCACATCTCCCAACATCACCCCACATCACCCCACATCACCCCACACCACCCCACATCACCCCAGAGCACCCCATACAACCCCACATCTCCCAACATCACCCCACATC
>NW_024964949.1:0-1050 GCF_019238085.1 Lagopus leucura
AATGGGGCTGAGGGGAGAACGGGGGTCCTAGGGGAGTCTAGAGGGGGTCTGAGTGGGTCTGGGGGGGTCCTGAGTGGGGCTGGGGGGGAGAACGGGGATCCTAGGGGTGTCTAGAGGGGGGTCTGAGGGGTCCTGAGTGGGGCTGAGGGGAGAATGGGGGTCCTAGGGGAATCTAGAGGGGGTCTGAGTGGGTCTGGGGGGTCCTGAATGGGGCTGGGGGGGTCCTGAGTGGGGCTGAGAGGGGGAACGGGGGTCCTACGGGGGTCTAGAGGGAGTCTGAGTGGGGCTGGGACACAAAGGGGACACGATGGGGACACAATGGGGACACAATGGGGACACGATGGGGACACGATGGGGACACCATGGGGACACAATGGGGACACGATGGGGACACAGTGGGGACACGATGGGGACACGATGGGGACACAATGGGGACACCATGGGGACACCATGGGGACATGATGGGGACACAATGGGGACACAATGGGGACACGATGGGGACACAGTGGGGACACGATGGGGACACAATGGGGACACGATGGGGACACAGTGGGGATACAAAGGGGACACAATGGGGACACAATGGGGACACAAAGGGGACACGATGGGGACACAATGGGGACACAGTGGGGACACAGTGAGGACACGATGGGGACACAAAAGGGACACAATGGGGACACCATGGGGACACGATGGGGACAAGATGGGGACACAAAGGGGACACAATGGGGACACGATGGGGACACGATGGGGACACAATCGGGACACCATGGGGACACCATGGGGACACGATGGGGACACAATGGGGACACGATGGGGACACGATGGGGACATGATGGGGACACAATGGGGACACAATGGGGACACGATGGGGACACAGTGGGGACACGATGGGGACACGATGGGAGCACAATGGGGACACCATGGGGACGCGATGGGGACACAATGGGGACACGATGGGGACACGATGGGGACATGATGGGGACACAATGGGGACACAATTGGGACACGATGGGGACACAGTGGGGACACGATGGGGACACAATGGGG
>NW_024964949.1:1150-1625 GCF_019238085.1 Lagopus leucura
GGGGACACGATGGGGACACAGTGGGGACACGATGGGGACACGATGGGAGCACAATGGGGACACCATGGGGACGCGATGGGGACACAATGGGGACACGATGGGGACACGATGGGGACATGATGGGGACACAATGGGGACACAATGGGGACACGATGGGGACACAGTGGGGACACGATGGGGACACAATGGGGACACAGTGGGGACACAGTGGGGACACAAAGGGGACACAATGGGGACACAATGGGGACACAAAGGGGACACGATGGGGACACAATGGGGACACAATGGGGACACGAAGGGGACACGATGGGGACACAGTGGGGACACCATGGGGACACGATGGGGACACAATGGGGACACCATGGGGACACCATGGGGACATGATGGGGACACAATGGGGACACAATGGGGACACAATGGGGACACAGTGGGGACACGATGGGGACACAATGGGGACACGATGGGGACACAGTGG
>NW_024964950.1:0-2516 GCF_019238085.1 Lagopus leucura
AGAGGCCTGTCGCCCCTGTCACGGACATAGATTGATCTGGTCAACTCTGTGACAGATTTTTGGCGCCCAACGTGGGGCTCGACTGCTTTTTAGTTTTTTGAACGAATCCTTTTTTCTCTCTGCTCTTAGAGAGCTTCGTTAGGGAGCATTATCAGTAGTTCAGGTTTCTGTGCTGGAAAACCTGACCTTGAAAGATTAGGCGTACTGCCAGTTTTCTGGGATATTTGTAAACTTTGAGCACTGCTTAGTCTGAGTAGTGCCTTTTTTTTTCTTTTTTTTTTCCTTTTTTTTTTCCCTGCTCTTGTTAGCTTCAATTCATTAACCCTTTTTTAGCTAGCATCAGCGATGAACCCACTCGTTATCGTGGGGGTGCTGGGTAAAGGATTTAAAGCAATGGTGTTAGTCACAACCTACTGGCCAATAATCCATCTCACACTTGTGTGTTTTGGAATTGCATCCGTATATAACTATCTAAGGGCACTGATGGAGACACCTATGTTTTACCTATTTGCAATGTGGTATGATTTGAACTTTGACATCTACATCCCAGAAGGAATGGCTAATTTCACAAACGACTACATCCCAAATGGAGTAGCTAATTTCACAAACAGCTACATCCCAAATGGAATAGCTAATTTTACAAACAACACGATGTTCAGACCAGTCTCTGGGTTTTCTTCTTGGTTTGTCAAACGTTTTTTGAATCCTGAATTAATACCCATGTTGTTGTTCGCGTCATCAATTCTCCTGAATGTATTCCTATGCATTCGTATTAAGGGAAAGGAGTCTCTTCCAAAACTAGAGAATGATGATTGGCAGGGAATATGGAGAGGTTTAGGAAAGGTTTTAGAAGCATGGGGACCCGCAGTGTCATGGGATTTTACTCTTGAACACCTGTGGGATCCTGAGAAACTAAGCCAGTATTTGAGTCAGGGACTATGCGGCTTACATAAATCTAAGGAGGTACAACTTATTTGGGGTTTGGCTTGTGCTTACCGTGCCCTATATAATACCATTCTGGAGAGAGAGAGTTTCCGAGCTGAAGTTCAAGCCAAAGGGGAAAATCCCCAAGTCAAATCTAATCAATCACAGGAGACACCAGTAACAATACCAGTTGCTCATGTGGAGGGCAAGAAATGGAAACTAGTGTCTTCACGTCTTGAATGAAAAAGAGAAGAAGAGGAGGAGGAGGAGGAAGATCCAGGCGAGGGGCCCTCCTCAGAATCACCACCATCGCGAAAGGCAAAAGCGAAAACTAAGAGACATGCAGAAGAGAGTGATGAAGAGGAAGTCTCTATTACTACTCGCCGGCCTCTAAAGATGACTGAAATCCAAGGTTCAAGAAAGGAGTTCACACGGCGCCTGAATGAAAGTATTGTTTCCTGGTTGGTTCGCTGTTGGGACAGTGGGGCCCATAGCTTGTCTCTGGATGGTAATGAAGCTCGCCAACTAGGTGCCATTGCCAGAGATCCAGCTATTGATAGAGGAATTAGTCGGTGTTCGGATGAGGCTGCCTCCCTCTGGGAACGAGTGTTAATAGCCGTGAAGGAAAAGTATCCCTTCAAAAATGGCTTGAAGATTGCGATGAAGAAATGGGATACAGTTGAAAAGGGTATCCAGTATTTGAGGGAAATAGGCGTGGTGGAAATGTTGTATGACCCTGACTTTGTTCCTAACCAACCACACCAAAACCGCGACCCTGAAAAGGTGAGGACAACGCCTGAGATATGGCAGAAAATCGTGACAACAGCACCGGACAAATATGCCGCTACACTAACGTCAGCGTGTGACAGATACCAGGAACAACAGAGAACGCCCTTAGTTTATGAATTAATTGTTACGCTCCAAAACTACGAACAATTGCTGTCCCCAATTCATTCTGCCGTTGCTGCTATATCAAGAATGATGACGGAGCAAGTGTCTCAACTGATTAACCGTGACAAACCTGTAGCAGTATCAGAGACGCTGGATGAAGATCAGGATAATCAAAAGAGTCTAATGAAGGAGATCAAGGAGATGAAGGCGATGATGCGAGCCCACCTAACTAAAGACGATGAACCTTCCTTCTCATGTGCACCATCAAAGATCTCAGCTGTTAGAAGCAAACGCTCTCCGGCTCAAGTAAGGGGTAATACACCGCGAATTGCCTTATGGTATTACCTACGTGACCATGGAGAAGACATGGGGAAGTGGCACGGTCAACCTACTCCGGTACTACGAGCCCGGGTGAAAGAATTACAAAGCAGATCAACCACCAGTGCAGTTGCTCCAATGTGTACCACAAGGAAATTTGATGCTGGGGGAGTGCAGTTACTAATTCTATGTATATGGATATAGCCATATGTGCATTTTAATCATTTTTTGTTTGTTTGTATATGTGTATATATATATATATATATATTTTAAGCATGATGTAACGATGTAGAATAAGGGGTGGAATGTCATGGTTCTATTTTTTTTTTTTTTTTGTTTGTTTGTTTTTGGATTTCAGTATTCCACATCAAAACATCATGTAG
>NW_024964951.1:0-1065 GCF_019238085.1 Lagopus leucura
CCCCCCCCCACCTGGCCCCGGCCCCGTGTAATGTCTCTGTGAGACCTGGACTTTGTTTTTTACGGGCGTCCCGGCCGCGGTCCCTCCCTCCCCCTCCCCCCCGGCGCCGGTTCCGCCCCCCGGGACCGAGGACTCAGGAACGGCACCGGGCCGGGAGCGGGGGGGGGGGGGGGGGGGGTGCGGGCCGGGGCCGGGGCCGGGGGGGGGTTGTTTGGGGGGGGGAGGGGGGAGAGGGGGTGGGGGCGTCTCCAGCGGCCGCACGTGACTGTACGGGTGACGCGTTCCGATTTCTATTAAATTAAAGCTCGTCCCGGCCCCCAATTTGGCTGCGCTGCGTTCGCTCTGCGCCATTTCCCCCCCCCCCCCTCCGTCTCCTTCCCTCCCATTCTCTGCGCCGCCATTTTGTGTCGCTTGGAGGGGGCGGGTCACGTGTTCGAACCGTCCTCCGTCACGTGTTTAAAGGTGTTGGGAGGGGGGGCCCCGCGCCATTCGCTGTATGACGTAACTTCCGGTCGCGGGTCACATGGCCCGGAAGTAGCGGGGCGCGTAAGATGGCGGCGGCGTGAGTTGCATGTTGTGGAGCTGCCGGGAACATTCGCCGCCGCCGCGCCATGGCGGTGACCGTGACGCTGAAAACGCTGCAGCAGCAAACGTTCAAAATCCGCATGGAGCCGCACGAGACGGTGAGGGCGGGCGGCGTTCGGGGGGGTTGCGAGGAGCCGCAGCGGGGCCCGGATTTGGGTGGGGGGGCCTCGGGCGTTGGGGTGAACGGCGGTGCGGGCCCAACCCCCCCCCCTCAGGTGCGGGCGCTGAAGGAGAAGATCGAGGCGGAGAAGGGCAGCGATGCGTTCCCGGTGGCGGGTCAGAAGCTCATCTACGCCGGGAAGATTCTCAGCGATGACGTTCCCATCTGCGAGTACCGCATCGACGAGAAGAACTTCGTGGTCGTCATGGTGACCAAGGTGCGACCCCCCGCCCCGCGCCCCTCAGCTCGGAATCGCACAGGAACGCCAAGGCTGGGGAAGGCCGACGGGATCATCCAGCCCTGCCACCCCCCCCCCCCCC
>NW_024964952.1:0-1131 GCF_019238085.1 Lagopus leucura
TTCAGTTGTTTAAAAGGAATAGGCTCATAATCATTCAGAATGCCACCGTTTGCAAGTTGACGCTGTATGACAGGGAAAACTTGAGACGGGAAAAGTTGCCCAGAAAATTCATCAGTTGTTTCCCCAGCTTTCCTTGCTTCTTTGAGCGCTAATTGCATAGGGGATTGTTGCATAAGCAAAGCATCTACTCCAGGCGGGGGAGGCATTCGCCCTGCTCGAAAGGCAGGTAAAACAGCAAGGGGATCTGATCGAACCTGATCGACTGTCTGTTGTGTCTGCACAGCGGCATTAGCAACCTGTAACGCTGGGAATACAGCCGCTAAGTCCTTATGGTGATATTCAGCAGCCTCTTTTTCTAATTCTCCCCAATCATCAGGGGGTAAAATATCCTTTGTTATGTTAGTGCCAGGAGGTTTATAAGGCGGCAAGTCGTTTGCTAATTTACAAATCAAAGGTTGCTCATATTGGGGAGGGGAGGGTGGGGGTGCCGATGGCATAGATGAAGGGATATGATCAAGAGATTTTGATCGCGACAAGGCAGGATGTAACTTTTCTGTTGAGCGAGTGGTCCGCTGCCACTTCTCATCTCCTGTGTCTCCTCTGAGACATTCTTTTATTAGAGTCCAAAGCGTAAAAGTATCAATAGGTACCTTCTCAGGACCATGCACATCATAATAGCCCTGGAGTCTTTCACCTACTTTGTTCCAAGTTTCAATATTAATAGTTCCATCCCTGGGAAACCAGGGGCATAATTCCTCTATAAAATCTAAAAAACGACTGATCTGACCCCGAGTCACTTTTACTTCTCGGGCAACTAATAATGATTTCAGCATTGCAGAAAAAATGCCTCGTTCTGTACTTGCAGCTTGTCCCATTTTATTTAACAACCTGTCCAATTCCCTAGTCCTTACCTCCCTATTTCAACTTACCAACCGCGGCTCGTGGGAGGAAGCGACGCCTTTGTCATTTGGAGTCCGAGATTCCCGGGTTTCGGCACCAAATGACGGAGACCAGCTCAAGATGCCTGGGACAGACGGGCTTAAGGCTGTGGTGGTGCAAAAGCAAAGTTTATTGTTGTTACAGGGTTTTTATATCTTTTAGCTACAGGAGTATACAATACTTAAATCAGAT
>NW_024964953.1:0-1750 GCF_019238085.1 Lagopus leucura
GCCCCAAACCCAGGGGACACTGGGACAGCCCCAAACCCAGGGGACATAGGGAATGCCCAAAACTCAGGGGACATTGGGACTGCCCCAAACACATGGGGACATTGGCACTGCCCCAAACACATGGGGACACTAAGACTGCCTCAAACCCATCGGACAATGGGACTGCCCCAAACCCAAGGGGACACTGGGACTGCCCAAAACCCAGGGGACACTGGGACTGCCCAAAACCCATTGGACAGAGGGACTGCCCCAAACCCAGGGGACACTGGGACTGCCCCAAACCCATGGGACAATGGGACTGCCCCAAAACCATGGGGAGATTGGGACTGCCCCAAACTCAGGGGGACATTGGGACGGCCCCAAACCCAGGGGGAAACTGGGACTGTCCCAAACCAATGGGGACACTGGGACTGCCCCAAAACCACGGCGACGTGGGACTGCCCCAAACCCAGGGGACATTTGGACTCCCCAAACACAGGGGACATTGGGACTGCCCCAAACATAGGGGACATTGGGACTGCCCAAAACCCAAGGGGACATTGGGACTGCCCAAAACCCAAGGGGACACTGGGACTGCCCCAAACCCAGGTGGACATTGGGACAGCCCCGAACCCATGGGACAGTGGGACTGCCCCAAACCAACGGCAACATTGGGATTGCCCAAAACCCACAGGGACATTGGGACTGCCCCAAACCCAGGGGACATTGGGACTCCCCAAACACAGGGGACATTGGGATTGCCCCAAACATAGGGGACATTGGGACTGCCCAAAACCCAAGGGGACATTGGGACTGCCCAAAACCCAAGGGGACACTGGGACTGCCCCAAACCCAGGGGGACATTGGGACTGCCCCGAACCCATGGGACAGTGGGACTGCCCCAAACCCACGGCAACATTGGGATTGCCCAAAACCCACAGGGACATTGGGACTGCCCCAAACCCAGGGGACATTGGGACTTCCCAAAACCCTGGGGACATTGGGACTGCCCCAAACCCATTATGGACATTGGGACTGCCCCAAACCCACGGCGACATTGGGACTGCCCCAAACCCATGGGGATACTGGGACTGCCCCAAACCCATGGGGACACTGGGACTGCCCTAAACCCAGGGGACATTTGGACTGCCCCAAACCCACGGCAACATTGGGATTGCCCAAAACCCACAGGGACATTGGGAGTGCCCCAAACCCAGGGGACATTGGGACTTCCCAAAACCCAGGGGACATTGGGACTGCCCCAAACCCAAGGGGACATTGGGAATGCCCCAAACCCAGGGGACATTGGGAGTGCCCCAAACCCATGGGGACATTGGGACTGCCCCATACCCAGGGAACATTGGGACTGCCCCAAACCCATGGGGATACTGGGACGGCCCCAAACCCATGGGGACACTGGGACTGCCCCAAACCCAGGGGACATTGGGACTGCCCCAAACCCATGGGGACATTGGGACTGCCCCATACCGACAGGGACATTGGGAATGCCCAAAACCCATGGGACACTGGGACTGCCCCAATCCCAGGGGACATTGGGACTGCCCCAAACGCATGGGGACATTGGGACTGCCCGAAACCCAGGGGACACTGGGACAGCCCAAAACCCAGGGGACACTGGGACTGCCCCAAACCCATTCGGACATTGGGACTGCCCCAAACCCATGGGGACATTGGGACTGCACCAAACCCAGGGGACATTGGGACAGCCCCAAACCCAAGGGGACACTGGGACAGCCCAAAACCCATGGGA
>NW_024964954.1:0-18647 GCF_019238085.1 Lagopus leucura
ATATATTTAAATACTGTATGTATGTGTATATATATATACATACATATATGTATATATATATATATATGACAGTTTAACATGCTATTTAAATGTGGGTTTTGCATCTACACAATGTATAATTATATGATTATCAAGCAAGGCACTGCAGCTTTTGACAATGAAAATAATCTATTGCTTTCACTGTCATTAATCTGATACAACTATCCATCTGTATAAATATTATCATATTTATGCAGTTGGGTGACTATTTTCAATTTGATGTTAAATGAAACAAGAGGTCCCTAAATTAATAAATATTGTTGTGTAAGAATACACTTAAGGGACCAACAGTTTCCTCCCTCATTCAATAATGTGTTTCTTTCATTTGTTCCCAAGTACTAAGGCACAGGCACATAGAGGATCACCACACTGCCATTAATGAAGATTGCACCATGTCATTTGAATAGCTGCTAGACTAACCAGAGGAACACATTTGGTACTGAATAACACCTCAACGCTATCAAAAATAAACCAAGGGTAAGTATGATTTTAGGAGAGTTATCTTTTTAGCCAAATTACAGTTTTACACATCAGTGCTGGTACAGGTAACAGTCAGCCTTCATGGGAACAGGCACAGCACTGCTGAAACTACAAAAATGACATCAGCTTTGGATACACAGGCAGGGCTCACAGCAGCCACAACTGGGTTGGAGGTGTGGGAAGGGAACCCATGATCCCAGAGCCTTCCTCTTTTTGGGGATTCTGTCAACGTTACCTACAGTGTGATCTACATAAGCTCTTTTGAAATGCCCAAAGCAGTTTCCAAACCAAGATTTAATTAACGCTTACCTATCAATACGCTCTGAACTGTAGGTGTGCATCAGCTCCCTGAAGCACATGATTTCTTCCAGTGCCAAGTTTAATGAAGAACACTTCACCCTTTAAAAGACAGTCCTCAGATGAGCAAATGCTGACATTGAACATACAAGGAAGATGCAGAAAAGCTTACGGAAGTCAATAGAACCACTTTGGCATATCAGGTTAGAGCAGTTCAGAAATGACCACGATCCGGGCCTAAAGACTCAAGGCCGCACAACTGGAAAAAGCACACTCAACACATTAAGACTGCAACCAAACAGATCTACTGAGCTCTTTTTCTGTTTGTTTTTCACACTTCAGACTACCGTGCACTGTGCCCTGCCTGATGGATTGCTTTGATCACGCTTACATGCACATCTCTAAGCTTTTAAGCAGCTCTACAGTGGTGAACGAACATAGTGAAAGCCATCTGGGTCTTCCACTGAAAATCTTTTTTAGATCCTTACATACTGCTAGAGCTGACCTCTTTGCCATATTGCTGAATCTGTCCAATTTTGTTTGAACCATCAGTCAAATCCAACCAGATTAAAGCAGAAGTACAGGATCTTGCATTTTGAAGAGAGAAAGCTGACAAAGACTCTTAAGAGTACATACAGTTGTAGCAACAAATTATTAAAAGTGGTACTTAACTGTTTAATAGCAAAACTGAGAATCCAAGCAATTGGATCACCTCATTTTTGCCTGCAGATAGTACACAGTTTATAAGAGGCAACAAGAGAACGTCTGCCCCATAGAAGTGACAAAAACTTGACAAAAAAAAGTGACAGTGCTTGTTTCTCCATAGTTGTTAAGACTTTTATTGTTCTAGCATAACTGCTTTTTCAGCAGCACTAATAATCAAAGGAGTCCTAGGAATGGCTTTTAGAAATTAAGATTAATTGGTTAAAAGTAGACAGAAAGTTTTCTCATTTTAAATAGGAAAGCTCAGATTCAGAGTATTTCAGCTAACACAAAGCTCTCACAGACGGCACAACAGCAGTGGTTAAAGAAGTTAGTAATGAAAGACTCCTGCTGTCCAGTATGCAGAAGAGTCCTGCTGTACAGAAAGCTTCAGTAGAGAAACAGAAGGTATATAAAGAGACTCACATTTCTACAGTACCAACTGCCAGGATTACCAAACCAGCCCCAGTCATACTTCTCCACTGTCAGGCATTACAGCAGACTTGCAGTAAGCACCATTAAGTTTGAGACACCAAAAGCTCAGCACAGCTCAGAGGTACCATGGAAATAAAGTCCTGAGAGCCCACTGTGAGCCAGGCAGCATTAGTGCTACCACAACGGCACCTATAGCACAACAGGAGGACGCTGCAACACATCTGGCTTTTATCTGATAGCAGGATAAGGGGGTCAGGATATCAACTCTGTATCTGCAACTGACAAAAAAAGCTGCGTAGGCAGAAAGAAAACCCTTTGGTTGGTACATTTATCACCCACAAGCAGTGATATATGACTGGCCATTGCCTACATAGTTTCCTACCATCTCAAGTTTGGAAACACTGGAGCTCTTGTTGCTCTTACAATCTAGTTCTTCTTTCTTACATCTCCATTTTCTGGAAGCAGGGATGCAGTTAGAAAACAGTGCAAGCTCGTCAAAAAGCACAGCTGCAGGAGCCAACTTTAGCTAACTTGATCATGACATTCTCCTTTCTTCAGACCTTCATTTTGCAACCTCTGCACTCTTTACTACAATTCAATCTAACCTCATTTAGATTCCTTTTTCCTCAACACACACACACAAATCAACAACCAGAAACTACATGCTCTCCTCTGAGCAATTTCACTGCATGTGCTCACCAGGGTGCAACTCAGCACCCCAGGGACAGCAAGAAAGGCCACTGCTGTTATCTGGCTGCCTTCAAACCTGGATGGAAAGCTCCATGTCTGCTACCAGTCTTACTGAAAGCAGACAGAGCTTCTTGTAAGAGAAGTTGCAGGATTTCCTTTGTATTATGGGCAAAAAGGGATTTCTGCCTGCTTCCCCTGGAATCGATTTCTAAGGCTCAGCTCCTATTTTCACATGACACCATGTGAAGATGAAACAAAGAAAGCTTCTGCAAGCCTGTGAACTCAGTGGGAAGGTGCAAGTGTATAAAGTCAGTCCCCTGCACAAACAAAAGCAGTTCATTACCTAGATCAGTATCTCCAACATGACAGCATGGTGAGTCACTTTGTTCTCGGAAGCAGCAAGATTTCAGTCCCCACAGCTGCACACACATGTACTGTTACAGCACAGCACACAAGAACACACAGCAGGCAAGCACTTGCTCACCCCAAGCAGCAGCCAGAGCCTTACTCATTGGCCTGTCCGTATTCCTGGAAGGCAAGGCAGGATATCTGCTGGTGTTTTGTGTTCCTAAGCCTGCCCAGTTCCATCTCTACATGCACTTGAACTGCAGGCTTCTGGATAACACTGCTTCTGGAAAGCAGTAGGGCAGCACAGTTTTCCTCCTGCTAACTTTCTCTCACACTGGATAACAGCCCAGACACACACAGAGGTATTCTGGTTCTTCTATCACTCTGTAACTTTTCCAGCCACGCCATGGTCTCCAGCCTCAGAAACATAATTCAGCACCTCTTCATGGTAGACAGATAAATGTGTTGCTATGTTGCATCTTTTAATGCATGCTTATGACTCGAGCATCTGTATTGTGGTCATTTGGAAAGCATGTTCACTTGACTGAACACAAAGCACAAGATCACAGAATGGTTTGGGTTGGAAGGAACCTTTAGGATCATCTAGTTCCAACCTCCTGCTATAGGCAGGGATGCCTCCCCCTAGAACAGATTGCTCACAGCCCCATCCAACCTACCCTTTAATGATTCCAGGGACGGGACATTCACAACCTCACTGGGCAGACTGTTCAGTGTCTCACCACCCTCACAGTAAGGAATTTCTTCCTGATACATAGTCTAAACCTTCCCTCTCCCAGTTTAAAGCCATTTCACCTTGGATGCAGCCACTTGTCACATGGATGTTCTGGACACTGCATTAGAGAACCATTCTCTCTGACTGACATTGGTACCCCCAAGGTTTCAGCTCAGAAGTAAAACAACTGGGACTGTACCTTGACATTTCGACCACTTTCAAATATCTGGGAGTTGTTTTGAGAAATTACTTCATTTTTTTAGACAATTATTACTGTATTAGATTTTTTTCTAGTCTCTTGACATCTCTTTAACTTCTTACAGTTAACTTTACCTATCCAGTGGTTCACAGTTTCATTTCCTGACCAATATCCAGGAAAAGTTTAAAGTGACAAACCTATGACAGTCCCATGTCATACCATAGGAATGCTCTCATAGGAGAAGACTACATGGCTCTGCAGAAGACTTTTTACAAGGAAAGATATTCAGACAAGTGCCACATCAGAAGCAGCACCACGTCTCCCATGCTGAAGTAAGGGAACAAGACACTTCTTAATTGAAAAGCAATAAAGTTTTTCCCAAAAGCTAATGCTCTGAGAACTTAAGGATATGCATTTATATCAAGCACCAAATGATCAGACCAATCTAATTAAGAAGAGGATAATTAGAAGACTAACAGGTTGCTAAATCACACTCAGAACACACAACTTGACGCTTGCTCTAGTTTATAAGAGAGATTAAAATAGTAACAAGATCAACGCTACTTTAATCCCTGGACAAGTTTCAAACATTAAATCGCACTCAGACCACAGCCACATTAAAAACCTCAATACTTAGCATGGCAGGAAGCTGCCATAATTGAAGTAGTTATGAGAGTAGAAAGCAAGAATCGTGGCTTTGCAGTGTCATCACTTATCAGAGAACGGAACCCTTCAGGCTGTCATTTTTGAATGTCAAAGCCTGGTTCCCCAGTGAGCGTACATTACTACAGAGCTTTAAAGCCCTGCACTGGATTCCAGTTGGTGCCATTCACAATTTTTAGAAATGACTGCGTAGCAGTGACATTGCACAGCGAATCTCCACCTTCTGGTAGGCAGCAAAAGCCTTCATGCAACCTTCCCTCCAACACACTGCTCCTGTGCTACCCACAGCATTTGCTAGCAATCAGCAGCCACCACCCACCTGCTGGAAATGAGTGGACAGAAAGGAAAGGGCACTCAGTCAAAAGTCTCAGAAGGCTCCATGTCACCAGGAGCCCATCTTGACTTGTGCCATGTCACACAGGTGCTCATGCTACAAGTCCTGCCACAGAGATTTAGACCTAAGCAGCCCTTCCCACATTCCCTGCCACATCCACAAGAAGCCACACTGTGGATTGACACTAGGGGTTCAGTGACTATCTTGCCACATTATTATATTCTGATTTCTCACACATCTGTTTTGAAGAGTAAGAGCTTTCTTTTCAACATTTCATTCTGATGAAAGATGAATACCACCTTTGGTGGTACCAGCTCAGTACAACCCCCAGCTGATAGCTGACCACATCTCAGCTTCAGACCAGCATTTCCATCTCCCAAAGACAATTACAGCTACACAGCTACCCTGCAGTGTTAGAAACAAGACAGAAAACTGTCATTTCCTTTAGTAAAGCTATCACAGTGCTTCATTTAAGTCAGTTTGGTAAATGTTTAAGTGTTCTCAAGCACACCTTTTAAATGCAAGAGGTGCATTAAGATCATCCAGTATGCCTGTTGCAGGCACTTAAGTTAAAAATATCTTCAAACCACATTGGCCTGGTTAGTTTAAGTCACGATATTCAGAAAGGAAGGAAACAGATTGCCTTAAAACTTGATTTTGAAAGGAAACACATTGTGAGCATTTGTAGCAAGCTAATTGTTCACAAAGGTGTTTTTTAGGCATGTGAGTAACCTCAGCCCCACTTCTTGCCCCACATTCAAAACAAGCTGAGAAAAAGCTGTTAGAAGAGTGGTATGATGCAATGGAATAATCATAGCTAAAATGCAGGAAATCTGGACCGTAGATATAGCTGGGGGCTGTCTTGTCATTTGTTCAGCCCATTGTTCTTCCATGCACAAGATGAAGATCACGATATTCTTTTCCTTGGTAAACTGCTTTGAGATCTACTGATAAGTGCTGAACAAAACCCAGGCTACAACTTACTACCAACAGGTGTAAGAGTTTATTCAGGTTAACATCACATCCACAGCTCTCTGCAAGCATCAGCTTCAAGACCACCAGACCCAGAGGTAGAGATCCCTCCAGGCAGCCAAACCCATACAGCCCTTCTCATTCAAAGCAAGAGTTTATTTCACCAAGATTCCCCACTAAGCAGTACTGCTTTTTCCAACTCCAATCATGCCCAGCCTCTGAAGAGCTGCAGAACTGAAGGAGCAAAGACATGGGAAATCCAGAAGGAGCAAAGCTCTGAAAGCCTGAGTTTTGCTCACAGGATCCAACTGCTCTTCCACCAGGTTCTACTAACAGCCATGCTGCTAGATCCTGAAGCCAGCTGGCTGCTTTGTTCTTCACCTACCAAGCACAGCCACTCACACTGCTGAGGCACATGAACACCAACTGCACCGATGGGTGAAAACAGGCACTGTGAGACCAAAGTGGTTAAAATTAAGATGCTCCTGGCTCCCTGGGAAACAGCATTTCTTAACAAACAGGATACAAGCACTAACTGAACTTTTCTCATTCCAGGCAGTGAAAGTCTGATCACTTTCACCTTCTATAACAAACCTTTTCCCATGAGGTTCAAGAGCTTACTGCATCATGATGGAATTCTGGGCAGCACTGCAAGATCAATCAATTAAAATTTAACAAAACTCAGGGGCAATTAAGCACTCAAAAACGTTAAATCAGAGAACAAGGCGCCTGACTGCATCTGGTCAACACCTTGTTTCTCCAGTAACTCAGACAGCAAATACTCAAAACTTCACATCAGGGCATAACATGCAGGGTGGGCACCTAATGTAAATTTACTGGGAAAAAAAAAAATCTGCTAAGCACACCTCTACCAAACAAAACAGACACAAGATACTACATTAGAAGTACAGATTTTTTTTCAATACTGGTAAATTCTGAAGTTATTTGGCTTCGAAAGCAAAATAAAACCTATTTCTCATTCAAATATCCTACATTAATATCTTTCAAACACCCATCCTGGTATTAGAATATTCTCTTTAGTCAAGAATGTTTAAACAGAAACACCATCAGGCAACAGAGCTGGAATAGAATATACTGTCCAGGGAACTGCTTCCGAGCTTCAGTGCCCACAGTACACACTTGCAGGTGGCAGCTGATAAGCATTGACTTGTCTCTAGCTACAGGGCCTGTTTAATTTAGGTTACTGGAGAGCAATAAGGACAAAACAAGTCCTTCTGAGCTACATCTCTTTTAGACCACTGCTGCACTCCTTCAGTCTACAGCTGGATACAACTGCAGTAGTGTGAGCAATACAAGGAGCTCCTCAATACCACATGAAGTGCTTGAGAGGACAGAACTGAGATCCATGCTTCCGAAAGTCTGATCAATCACTTCCATGCTGTCAGGCAGTCCAGCCAACCATTTTATCAGCAGAGTTCAACTTGCAGTGTACACTAAAAGATAACAACTCTTTCCATCCTATTACTTCTATAAATGATGTAAAGATGGACAAAAAGCAATATTCAATTGCTGAATAGAACTTAATTTAATATGCTCAGGATGCTTTTTTGTCTTCTTAACTCCCCAAAATATTCACATGTGCTATGGTAGCAAGCAGTCAACATGAAGGATTTAGCATTACCAACTGGAGCATAGATCAAATATCAAGTTCCAATAAAAATCAAAAAGTTCTTAGCACCTGTACCTGCAGGAGACATTGATTCTGGTATCTTCTACTGTTTAGTTAAGACTGCAGAGCCTTTGGTCTTGGTGGTTGGAAATCTGGTTAGGGAAGAAAAACCGTTGTTGGAATGCTTTGCTTTTAGGTTTTGTTTATGGACTTAATGATATTGCAAAAACCTAAAATTCAAAATTCAAGTTAGAAAAATCTTAGAAGAGACACAAGGAAGCAAGGCAAGCTACAACGAGAGGCTACTGACTCCATTCAGAGCACTGAAGGGGCATGGCTCTTTAGGCATCTTGCTTCTCTCCGGGCATCCCATCTCAGTATAAGTCATGTGTCCAACAAGGAGTGAAGCACTCACACGCTTCGAAGGATCTAAAACCAGTTTTCAGGGCCTACTTCACAGCATCCACATGTTCCTGCTTGATGTATTTGGCTGCCTTTAGATGAATTTTGGCTGCTCATTTTTGTTAGGTTTTTTTTTTTTCCTTCCCATGTTATCCTCCCTACTGTTACCAGTAATGTTTTCTGACCTACAAAAATCCTAAGATGGATTTTTAACATTACTAGGATTCATCCTCTGCAAAACCAAAATAAACTCAGAAACCAAGAGGGGATGTGGGTCACCAATCAATGCTGTTCTCCAGGCTTATCTGAACCTCACATAGATGTGAGCTGCATAGTGATGAATCAGTTCTGCAAGTTCCAGAAAAGCATTTTTCCCCCTGCTTCAAATCCAAGGTACAAATACACCTCTTCCAGACTCCTACAAGAAGTGTTATCAATGCAAGTTTTCACTATTCACACAAAGATAAAGAGACGCAGTGACACAAACATAGTGAGTGAGCTTTGAGGCCAAACACTTGCAAGCAGCGTCCTACTACTGATCAGATCAGATTTGACAGGCATGGAAGTGATGGAACAATTTGGGTAGCCTTGAGAAGGTACAAGAAAAAGAACTTTCAATACTGTTGCTTACCACGTGGCTCACTGCAATCCTCCAGCTGTTACTCATGGCAGGGCTTCAGTACAAGTGTGTTGTGTCAGTACAAATAACCCCTTTCTTTTTTTTCTTTAAAGGATAGGAACTTTCTCAAGACAGTATGACTTCAGGTTACAGAGGAGAAAAAAAATCATGACGTAACAGCCATAGTGACTCACAGCATACTACACCAAATGATGTAAAGGAAAAATAAAGGGTTAAAGAAACACTGACTTGCTGAAGCACCCAAGTGCATAACTGCTGGCTCACCAAGAACATACAGAGGCAATGCAAATAAGCCACAAGTTTTACAGCAAAACCAACGAGCTGAACTAAGGCTACTTGTTATTCACAGGCTTCACCTAACTGTTCATCTTTCTAGGACAGCTGCTATCTCGAGGTAGGCTGTCCCATTTACAGTCAATAGATCTGCAAACACTTTCATGCCGTGCATCCTTAAATGCTAACGTGCAGATCTCAAACCATGATCCCAGCACTTCTGTGTATCCTGCAGAATTAAGAGGACCTAAAAGACTTACAAACATACAAAGTGTGCACAGACTGGTATCATCATGGCATGGGATTTCTTTTGTTTCCATGCCTGCTGTAAGAATACTTTAGTATATAAGCTTCCCCCCTTTTTATACTTGTATACTTGTATAATTAATTTCCAGTGTATTTCACTGTCTTTTAGTCCTACTATTCAACACCTTCTCTGCATTCACCTTTCCTTATTCTTATTTTCTTTGGTATTTTTCTGTTCTGACACTCTAAGCCCCAAAATAAGAGAACCCGCTTCAAGAGAACCCGAAACAAAACAAAGAAGGGAAAGAGAGAAGGCTGAATTCATCCTCCTTGTGTGTTTAAACACACCTTTCCATTTCTCAACTGTTTATTCCCCACGTTACAGGAGATTTTTAATGTGCATTCCTAAAGGAATCAAAGGACAATACTAAAACCTCTTACATTATTTGAGGTTCACAATAAAAGGTGAAAGACAAATTCCTAAGTTCTTGAGCAATATCACAAGCCAAAGTTGGATATACAGGAATAAAAAAAATCGTATGTCTTGTACAAAGGAAAAATATCCTTAAGAAAATGAGAAATTGCTGTAGTGAATCAGCTCACTGGGACAATCAGCATTTTATCCTCTTCTTTCCCCCAGCAGGAATTAGGGCTGGCTGTTTTAGATGACGACAAACAAAAGTTCTTCCCATTAACAGCAATGTAACAAAACACCTGAGTGAAGCCCATTCACAGCTCAAGCTACTTAGAAGCTGAGGCTTGTCTTAAACCAGATGAATCCATCTCTTCCCCCAGCACTAATTACCATGTCTTTACACGTTATCTTTTGCTCTGTGTTACCCAAAGGAACACGTGATGCTTCTCAAGGCCTTGACATCATTTCACAGAGCCTGGATAGATCTGCCACCGTGGCTGAAGAGTTTAGTTGTGTTTTAATAGGAAGCTCAGTCATTTCTCCAGATTTCTCAACACAATGCTCTACCCCTTTTTCTTTACTAAGGGATATCACAGTTGTCTTTGGATAGACAACAACACTGAGGTTGAGTGGACTCTTCCACAGCTTCAAGCAGGATGCTGTAACACCAGTTCTCCCACAACCACCATGTAGTTCAGATGGAAACCCTTTGCCAGTATGGCTGTCGTAGGTCAAGGTACACTTCTTTCTGCATTGAGAAAGAAAATCCAGAACTGAGCACTGCAGCCCTACCTGACTCTGAACGGAGCCCACTTGCCAGATATTCAAGAAGTATATGCAGGCAAGATTTATATCAGTATCATTAGTTAAATACATTCTAAGTAATAAATACATCCTCACTATGGATGCCCGATAACTCCTGTCCATGCACAGAATGTCACTGGCAGCATGAAGCCAAACCCCACACTATACTGGCTGCCATGCTCTCCCCTCTGATTAGGAACCCAATCAGCCCCAACACCTACACAGCTTGCAACAACTCTCCATCACTAGCTAACAAAACTTAATACATCTCAGAAGTAAACATTCAATTTATAGATAGCAGAACAACAACAAAAACAAAACAGAATTGCCTTTAATTACACACATAGTATATCCTATGAGGCTGAAGTACCTGAACAAACACCAAGAATTATTATAATAGCCAAACTCTACATTGGAGCTGCCAGAGATTAAAGGATTTCACAATGTAATCAGAGCAATGTTTTTAAAAATACATTTTACTCTAACAAAACCAGAGCACAGTACCTCAGAAAGCCATGCATGGGTCCATGTTAGATGAGGTCCTGCCCCCAGGCAAAAGGCACTGTCCCCATGCAAGAACTCAGGGCTTCAATGTGAGGATTCTCCATTCTGGCACTTTCAAACAGAATGAAGTCTGCCCACATATTTCAGGCAGACAGCACTAACTGCTCCCCAGGCTCCTGATGATTCTCCTGCTGATGCAGAAGAAAATACCTTGGGACTCACAGTGACAGGATCACTGCCTCCAGTGAATTAGGAGCAAGCCCTTAGTGCAAAGTCATCTGTTTTGCAAGATATGACATCCAAGAAGGAATGTAAAACCCCTATGTGATGACTTCATGTGCCCATCTAGCATCAAACAGACAGAGACAGGCATGAACTTGTACAGTCAGCCCTAGTCTGGTCAGTCACTGCTGTTGGTATTACAAGTCACAATTTCAACCTGAAAAGAAAAAAAACCTCCACAGAAATGAGTTTGGTAATGAATACAGCATGCTCTAATCACATTTGTGCATATTCTCTTACAGCATACAGTAACACTGATTTACAAGTCCAATGTAAAACCTATGGAATTCAACTGACAGACTCCCATTGACACAAAAGATTCAGAGCTCTACACTTAAAATAAACACCAAAAAGAAGCAGTAGATTAACTCACACTGACAAGCAAAAAAAAAATTCCACCAATCCTGAAGCCTCAGCTTACATATCAGGTTGCTCTCAAGAGCAAGCAATGCTGTATCAGGCTTCAAATGGCAGCTGTACCAGCGTGGGTGCCATTGGGAAAGCTGAAGTCCCAAGTGCCATGCTGTGCACTGCCATTCTGGATAGGAAAATCACTTCCATTTCAACTGCAAGAAGAGAACACGAGCAAAAGTGACATCACTTCACTGTTTGGCCTGCACAATGAGAGCTGTTTCCATGGAAAGGCTATCATTTGTTTCAGTAATGTTACTGCAAGGTTTCTCTCTCTGAAGAGATACTGTAATTTTCTCTTTTTACTTAGAGAAGCAAAATAAAGATATTTTCTTACTGCGCTCCCCTCCCAAGAAGCACATTTACAGCAGGAATGGCTCAAGATTGAAGCTGAGCTTAACTTACAAATAGTCTTGTTCAATTGAGGTGCTGCTGCATTTGCTCCACAAGAGCCCTCACACCTCCAGCAGCACGCAGTGTTAGTCAGCAGTTTTACTGCTCCTCTGTAATAACCTCAGCAGGAAGCAAAAAGCACACACGAAAGCCTTCTGATATTTTCTCTGCACACAGAAGTCAAAGCCTGGGGTAAAACAAAGGAATTCTTAAAACAGAGAGTTTACAATAAATTGCTACAACACCACTTAGATTGCAAATGCTAAAATGACATGAATTTCTATAGAGACACTTCCACCCCAGGTATTTGTGTCAGTTAAAGACTATTAAGGGTTATGGTACAATCTAATTTCATGTATTTAACACCACTGGCATTTTCTCTTCTAAACTCAGTGTCTGTTCCAATTATCTGTGCTCATTAACCAGAGCATCTGAGAGTCATCACAGTTTTATCATCACGTTCATTTGGTTGAAGCCTTGAAAAACAAGATATGTAAGTTTGGCTTGATGTTTGTTAATAGAAAACACAGCTTTCAGACCTCATCTTCTGTCACTCCAAGAAACGAGGATGCGCTTTTCAGAAATGCATGTAGAATACTGGGTAAGTTATTATTACATACATACACACACACACACTTACAGAAAGCTTCTCAAGTGTTTTCAGGTTTTGTTGATAAGTCACACAAGAAAAAAAAAAAAAATGACAACATCAAACTCCTGAGAATAGAAAGTGAGAAAAATTATGAAAGTAAACATTATCACCTCGTTCTCTGCTCCTTCAGCTGTTCCTAAGGACCAAAGATGCTCCTGACCTGCAGCAGCTTCCTGTGTGCCACACAACAGCTTAAAACATGCATGAGGCCAAAATGGTTAATGCAGTGCTGTAAAGCACTGTGCAATAACTAAAACTGATTTATAAGTCTGATATGCATCACGTTTCTGATACCACTGGAATTGATTTAACTGTAGCTGACCAACTCCATTCCCCATGCGTTCACATGCAGGGAAAGTTCTGGTTTAAATAACTGTACCTGACTGAACACATTGCTTCCCTGTGGTCACCTAGGCACTAACAAGACCACAACTCAGGGTGAGCAGGCACTGTTAGCGACGTACAGAAGCTCCTGATCCAGCAGAAATAGCCAGGCTGTTTTTATGCATGCTTTTCAGAGAGGAACAGCGATTTCAGATAGTCAACACAGTACTTTGCAGAACAAGATCCAATGTGCAGAGGAATACTTTCTCCTCTCAAACATGGTTTGGAGTCAAGACCAACAGAGACAGGTCAGTCCTCTACTGAGACACCTAAATTCTGATTATTTATCATTTTATACGTTCATCAATAAGTCAGAAGATGTTAACATTCATCATTTAGGATCACAAGCACTTCATCCTCTCTTGCTGCCAGTAGGCGAGTCCCATAATAAGATCAGAAGTGACCTGCAAAATAATTGAACAGATGTGACATCACAGCCCCCACGTTTTAATGAATCAGCTCTGACATAGTATATATACTACATGATTTGGAGGTAAGAACCCAAAGCAGCATCCTTTTACACTGCTCATCAGAATGTCCAAGCCATGTTTTACACACTCTCACCAACCCTTACAGCAGATGCAAAATACAGGGATGTACACAAAGTGTGCAAATCATGATTTACTTGTGACTACTTTTGCCATGACAACAAGCAGTGCTGTAACAATGATAACAGCCAGTGCTTTTAGCACTTCCATATTACTTGCCCTTACCCACATTAACGCAGCTGACACAGCCAAAACCCACAACTCAGCCCAGATGTGAAGACCAAGTACCTCCTTGAAGTTTAAGGCAAGTCCCTCACAGCAAAGCTGTCACACATAACCACTGACTGAAGCAAGACCAAGGCCAAACCAATGTTAGAAGTAAGCCTCCCAGCTGACATCCACTCCATGCCAGCATCAAGTTACATAAACATGAAAGAGGAGACATTTGACAACTTACTGGTGAGCCAAGTCCTCTGCAAAACTGATTATATGAAGTGCAGGACAGGCAAAACTCTGATTAAAGTCAATAAACAGACTCCTAGATGGACAGCTGCCACCTCCAGCTCCTCATGGCTTGAAGCCAAGCTACAGACGATGGCAATACACTACATAGAGGACACCAGTCATCACAGCTTTAACACAACAACCGCCTTCCTGTTAGTAATAATGCTGAGCTCTCAGCATGACCATTTGGACAAAACAACATCGAAAAGCCCACCATGCTGAGAGCAGAAAACCATATATTTGTCTGTGAATGAGTTTCAAAAATAAACACTTAAAACCTTACATCATTTTTCTGCTTTACCAGTGACTAAACTGATGAACACCAGTAAGAAAAGGGCAGCTTTGGGGTTCCATAGTTCACTCTACTCACAGCTGAGTCAATGCACTCATTTTGAACAGGAAGAAGTGAATGATGAAAGAAACACTGTATTTAAAAGGACGTTTTATAAAATCAACTTTCCTAACGTATGCATTGCACATCTTCACAAGATTGTCAAGCATTCTTCTTGCTAATCACTTTAAAATGCTTCAAAAATTAATGACAAGTCTCTCACACTTCCCACTCTGGGGTTTGTCAGCCCTGTCAAGTATATCCATCTCACCATAAGTAATCTGGATTTGTCCCTGCAGAGCAGGTTAACTTACAGAATGCCTTCAGCAGAGATAACCATCACAGATAAATGGACAGGTGTGAGAGAGAAGCATGGTAAGTGATGAGGACAGCACCCAGCACAGAGCTCACTCCATCTCAAGCAGATCCAACAAGCACTCACTTCCACCAGTGCCAAGACAACTCCTCCCAGCTGCTTATAAGACAGAAATATGTGAACTCCACCCAAGACAATTTATTAAGGCAAAATCCTCACTTCAGAACTTGATTTCAGATGCATAGAGGTCCAAGAAATGGGCTTTCAAGTATACAAGATGCTGATTTCCTTTATGAAAACATCTTTAAACACAAAGAAAATAGAGCAGGCTACAGAAATTGCACCACGTCTACAGAAAGTTACTCCAGCAGCACCAGCAGGATGTTTCAATTTTGTTGTAATCATTTGCTCTATTTCATTCATTTTAATACTGTCACAACTGCTTGTCTTTCCAAATATTGACATTGTGCCTATCTTTAGGCAATTGCAATCAGGGAGAATACACAGCTCTTAGAAGCTGTCCTGCTTGTTGGCCATCTTCATCAAGCACAGCAATAACAACACCCACAAAAAAACCCTGAGATCATCCCTGATTTTTTTTTTTAACTTATTATAATTAAACACATGCAAAGTCAAGGCTTTGAAAAGTTTTAGAAGGCACCGCACATTCAAGTATATTGAGCCTCACCCTATCATTTGTGTACTTTTCTAAGTCCATAAAGACAGATATAAGAAGCCAATAAACCAATAAACATTAGATTTTATAATCCTTAAGGCTCCACACAGGCTAAGTTAGGAAGGTGGAATTAAAACTGGAGACCTTCACCTCCACTGCAACGACTCACAAAATAGGCAGGACAAGAAACACAGACAACTGGTCCCTAAGGATGTAAATAAGCCTATTTAGGACAGTCTCTCCTTCCACAGAGCTGGATTAAGAGCAAGAACTATTGCTTTATACCCTACAAGCAAACACTCAAGATTCACATCCCTGCTTTTTTAAACCACCCAACACCTACTGGACAGATAAAGAGTTATAATCTAATTAATCTGCTTGCTACCAGAATAATGTTGACACCAGACCTCTTGCCTTCCATTTCACATACGAAAAATACTCCTTTTCCATAACCAGCCAAAACAGAACTGAAACCACCTTGCTGATTTTCACAGTGACTTTTCACTAAGTTTATTGACCCACCATTCATTCCATTGTATATACTTCTGTGGTGAGGGGACAGGTCATCTGTTACTTGTCTCCTGAGGGTACCTTCTCTGCTGCCTGCACTGAGATGCTTGAGATGCTCTGGGCTCCCTCCATAGTGTTTTTTGAGGTGCTCAGGGCTCGTGCCCCTCACTTTGTGGAGATGTTCTGTACTTCCACTGGGCGTGTGCTTTTGAAGATGATCTGGGCTGCCACCGCTGTGCTTTTGATGCTCAGGGCTACTGCCAGGCCTCTGCTTTTGAAAGTGTTCAGGGCTACCACTCAAAACATGCTTTGGGAGAGTTTCTGGACTGCTACTGCTGTGCTTTTGTTGTTCAGGTGCTTTGACAATGGTTTTCTGATGTTCTGGACTCGGTCCTTTCAGGTGATGATCAGGACTGCCCGAACTCCTGGGCTTCTGGAGATGCTCAGGGCTGATACTCCTGTGCTTCTGATGCTCGGGGCTTCCTTCACCCCGAGCTTTTTGAAGATGTTCTGGGCTCGTACTCGGATGATGTTTATGATGATCTGGACTGTCTGTGCTTCCCGTGCTAGAAGTACTGCTCCCATCACCGACATCTCTTATGTACGTGCTGGTTGCAGTTAATTGGCACAGGCTGATTTGGCTGTCAATAGAGCTCCGGCTGCCCGCTCCACCGCCCTTCTCCTCATCCAACAACACGCACAGTTCCTTCAGCTCCAGGTTTTCCTTAACCACTTCTTCTTGTCTCACTTCCAATTCTTTCAGCTTCTGCAGGTACAAGGCAACCTCTTTGTGCATAATACTGGCACTGTATCTGCCCAGTCTCTGCCACTCACGGGACACCCTCTTGCCTTTCTGCCTGTCGTCATCCAGAAAGCAGCAGAGGTCTCTCAGCTCCTGGTTATCTTCTTGCAGCTTCTGATTGATATCCTTTAAAAGAAAGATAATCATGACTGAGAGGTGTCTAAAAGAACCAGTGTTACATCACCACCACGATACGAGCCAGCAAACAGCACTGCCATAAACCCATCATTTAAGCACTCGAGCAAGGCAGAAATAATTGCATGTGTGGATCTGCCATACAACAACGTGCTCCAAACAAACAGAGTCACTTGTTGGGCAGCAGCTATAACCTTTCAAAGGTTCAAAAGCTCAATTCTGATCAGGCAAAGAAAGCTTCGGGTGTTTAATTTATGCTCATCCTAAATATCAGAATAGCTCTGTTCCCAAACAAAGCAAAGATCATCCACTTTCTCATCAGAATCTCACTCCCTTGACAAATATTCACGTGCATGGCACTGCTAAATATAACTGAAGTATATCAGAAATTGTCTTTCCACTTAATTATTAACGCTTATGCTCTCTACTCTTGAGAACATAATCACATATGAAAGTGAGCACATGTTAGAGATTTCAGATATTTGAGTTTTGATTTCATTCCAGATTTGCGTAAGGGAACCTTATTAGTCACCACCTTACCAGCACAACCTCAACCACTCTGAAATGAACCCACAGTGTTGGGTGCCTTAACAGATTCTGCATTCCAATCCAAGTACATGACTCCACATCCTTCCTTAGGTGAGGAAGCACCCGAAGCAAATGCACCGAAGCAGAAGTGTTCAAGCTACTACTAAAGCAGAACAACATGCCAAAGAAAATACTGTCATTATCTCATGTTTCTAGTGGCCATATCTTACTTTCTCTCAACTCAATATTCATTCCTTCTTCTGTGGGACATTAGAAGTGGAGATGAGTCACAACCATTAGAAGGCAAGCCTTACAGAAAGGCCATTTTAGCACAGTTTCTGAAGAGCGTGAAGCTTTTGCAGCCCCACTAGACATGTGCATTTGTCTGATATTCCTCTCAAAGCAAACTCAAGGCAGCCTCAAGAAACCTGTGCTGGAGAGAAATACTTTAAGTGATGCCACAGCTCAGGCAGAAGCAGGAGGACCCACATAACAAGTGCAGGCATCGCTGCTGCTCAGGGCCCTACTTTTTCTCATGGACAGAGAGGCTCAGGCACCACAGCAGGGTGTCAGACCTCGTTCTCCCAAATTCCCTGTGGAAATTCCAGCTAAGACATCTGAACAAATGGTGGAAGTCACACGTCACTTAGGGAGTTAAGCACTGCAAGCGGAACTTGTCACTCCTTCCTGCACATCTTGGCCTGGCTTGTTCCTCATCTGGCAGATAATCCCACGTGATGGCACAACACATAGCTGCATCACAAAGGTCACATCTGCTTGCACTGATGCACTGCCATTGAGAGGTCTCCCACCCAGGACATCACATATCCTCAGAAGGGACAAACTCACACTCTGTGAACGGGAAGGCAGAGGAGCAGCCTCCCCCTGCACACTACTTAGCTGTGTCACACAACTACCAAAGATGCTTTTTCAACAATTCACTCGCCTGGAGCTATTCTGCAAATCGGGAACCCTCTTCCCGTATTCCCTCATGTCATAACGCAAAGCCCACGCTGCGTTTGGGTGCCTCCTTCCCTTTAACTTCAAAAGGAATTTCTTAAGACAGTTTCATTTCTCGAAGCAATAAGACAGAAGCTGCCTTTTAGCCATCTCTAAGCTAACACCCCCGCTCTATAACAGACCGCCGCACGTTGCACCGGGGCAATCACCTGTAAGCAACCGCACCGCCTCCCCAGCCTTCAGAAGCTGAGAAGGAAGCGCCAGGATCTTACGGCTCTCACCGGCCGAGAGTTCAACGAAGGAGGGACGCAGCGTCGCAGCCGGCAGCGGCACAGCGCTGGGAGCGGAACGGAACCGCGATACGGCTGCGGGATGCTGCCCAGCAGCTCGTATTAAGTCACCTTACACGGCGGCAGCGTAAAGCGGGCACGGCCTCCTGCACGCCTATCGCCGCGCTTTCCCGATGGGG